>NC_133501.1:1044292-1062314 GCF_025370935.1 Choristoneura fumiferana
TTAATCGAAAACAAAGCGTTGTACCCCGCAACACCTCTCACACCCCTCTATTTTTTACGTGGCTTGCGTGTCACAGTCGACCGTATGTTTACACTGACAGCGCCTAGACAGCGCGCTAAAACAGACAGAGACGTCTTTAGAGTGCCCTTACAACTTTTTTTTAGTTTTTTTGCAAATAACAGTAGGTAATGAAATCACGAGTATTTTTAACTGACTTCAAAAAAAGGAGGAGGTTATCAATTCGGTTGTATTTTCTTTTTATGTTTTGTTACCTCAGAACTCCGTCATTCGTCTAGTAATGCTTTCAATTAGGTCCCATATGCACCAAATCAGGATCTGATGATCGGATTCTAAGGAAATCGAGGAAGTCTCAAATATTGCAAGGAATTTGACTCACTTCTAGTGGTCTGATGACGTGGAATTTGGCATAGGTACTATGTGGGTGGATGACAGTGCAAGTACAATCCACAAAAAGCACAGTCGACAAGAGCTTGTATTAAAAATTAAATTTATAGATTTCGCCTGCCACCATATATTGTCCATTTGATAGTAAGTTAGGTTGAGACCCATTAGACATAAGAAATCTCGGCCGTAAATGTAGGCAAGTACTGCAGAGCAAAAGTAAATATACAAACATACGGTTTAACAGTTTTTTTATATTTATCTTTTTTAATATTATATTTAACTTATTAACACTTAACACAGTTATTTACTAATTTACATAGGTATTATATTTTTACATTTACTTATTTATATTAAAAATATTATTACACAAACATTATTAAAAGACAACACAATCATTTATAGCCGTTTGTTAAATTTATTCATTTAGATCTACAAGATCTGCCAATGGCTGTATTTACCAATAAGTTCTATAAACAGCCCGAAGAGGGCGTTGTTAAACTAGTATATAAGGAGATAACTCTTAGAAATAAGGCCTTTTTTCGCTATCACCGCCGGCAACGGTCGGCACCAACAATTAATCTGTATTTTATTCTTCTCAGAATTAAGATTGTTTTTGGAATCTTTTTTTATTTTTTTTATTTCAACTCCAAATTTTGTTACTTTACTATCATCCCGTAAAATCCACATCGAAATACAAACTGAAACATAGATCAGAAAAATCAGGAAAGCGCTGGTCTCTTTTTCTGGTTTTTCGTGCATCTATGTTTGTTGTATTTCCCAGAATTACCCAAATTTAACACCGTTATTATTCGGAAACTGACATAACAAATTTGAGTTGTCAACGTTAGCTACACACCGAAAACTCAGATTGCAAGCCTACTCGTACTTGATTTTCAGAAACTAATTTCATTATATAGCTAATCTGCAATCAAACGAAACACTTATGCTGAGAAAGTTTTACAAGTTCCATTATAAAATGATTAAAATCAATTATTCGGTGCCCCAAATCTTGATTTTCGGTCTCAATCTGAAACAAACGTTTATTTTACTCTAGATATTGTAAGGGTCAACTTTTTATTTAAGGTTCAACTGTGTTATTTTTAGTACAATACAAATATTCGTAACACCACAGATCAGTACGGTCAGCATCAAAAGTAGCTGCGTATTTTTAAACTTTGTCGTTATACACACAACGTACTTACACCATACAAATTTGGCAATATCCTAATACGACAAAGTAAAAAAATGATCCGCTACTTTGGGTGCTGACTATACAGTGAAATCACAGTAAAAAAAGGCAAAGTAGAAAAAAGCTGTCTTAAATCTTTAAAATTAACCTTTTTTAGAACCTAAGTACAAACAATACAATACTCCGACTCTTTATTGTACACCAAAGTACATTCGTTTACTGGCTTTAAGTTAATACAAAAACTTACTGATACTTCAGATGCGCATTCTAATACTATGTTGAGAGATGAGTTATTTTTCTCACATTATATTTCTATCTATAATAGAAAAAAAAAAACATTTTTACAAGTTTCAAACCAAAATATGATCTTTATTCTGCTCACGTAAAAATTGGCAATAAAAGAAATACTTACTGTAGCTGTAGACCTACATAGTTTCTTCAAGAAGGTCCTTATTATTCTTATCTGCAGTCCTTAAATAAATTTTCTATTTATAAACTTGAATTTGTTATTAATTAACTATAATTACTATGTAGGTAGGTAGGCGTTTTCAAAAAAAAAGTGTACCCTCAAAATGTATTAATTTTTTCATATAAACTTTATGAGTCAGTTTTGTGACGCCCATACCGAGTGTAGAAAAAAAACGTTACAAAACTGTCATTTTTGATAGGGACTTTTTTTAAACCATCGCAATCGATTGTACTTTTGATTCTGGAAGGAAAAACTAATATTTTCCAAAATTGAAAAAAAAGAATGAATACGCTTTTTGTGAAAACGCCCAGGTAGGTACTAAAATCTTACGAGATTAATACTTTTTGTAACTGCATACATTGGCGAATTTTCTCGTTTTCTAAAGAAACGAAATTAAAATGAAGCGATATTAACTTGAGTTGATATTCAAAGTAAGTAGATCTTTAAAATTAATATGGATACATACCACTACATACCCTTGCATAAAATCGATTGACATTGTTTTATTTCCACCTAAATCGAAGACGGCTCCATGACTTTATTCTCAGAACTTTGTTCTAATGATTGCTTCCTGAAAGATAATAATGTATTTATTATTTGTGTTACTGCTTATGAAATATGAATAGTTTTGTAAGTATAGTCAATGGCTTTTTGTACAAACACTGAATTGCAATAATTAAAGGAATAAAATCGATTTCTACAGTACCTTTAGATTTCTAAAGTTTAGAAGTTAATGTTTTCGCGTACTTATAGGTACTTGCAGTTCACTATTGGTTCACACACATACTTTAGAATATTTTAACTATTAATTACCTTACCTACCTACCTACTTACCTATCTAAAATGTAGGTAAGTACTTAGGTATTACCTATTATACTCGTATAAAACTAGAAGCAGATAGGGAATATTACTGCAATGTTCTGCCGTCAGAATGCAGCACTAGCACAAACCGTAATCGAATGCCTTTAAATGTCCGTAAGATACCAAATATCACATTATATCAATAAAATTTTTGGAAACATAGCTCTGTTACTTTCGATGTAAATATCATATTATTTTGTTAGTATGTCATATGTCATGGACCGTCATGGCGACAAACTAAGAACTGACGTTGTCATGGCGATTGTTTACGTTTTGTGCCAGTGAACTGTAGAAATATAATGATTACTCACCTTTTCTTAATCATAACCATACATTTATGAATTAAACAACCTTTCTTTTTCCTTTTTGAAGATCCGACATTTTTTTCCCATTTATTGCTCGGTATTATTTTATATGCGATCGATGGCGCGTGGCAGTTCGACTAGCATAGGTCCGTCGCTGACAACGCCGGCGGCGGTCTGAGGCATGCGCTGAGAGGAGACTGGTTTCATAGGTTTTCATACAAAATACGAGCGCGCGCTAGCTTATATTAAATGTCGTAAGCGACAAAACGGTTTTTGTCGTTTCAACTACAAATTACAATTTAATAAAATAAAAATCCAACTTGAAGGTTGAAGTATGGGTTAAAACTAATTTAATATGAAAATTTGGAATCTTAATTTGATCTGGGTTGCCTGTAACAAGCAAATCCCTGTCTTACAAGAGGTATCTTTGATATTTTTTTCTGTGCTATAAAAATTTACGAATCGTGTTTCGGCAACTTGGAAAACAAAGTCATTGAAATGAAGAAGCAGGTTTTCAAATATCACTTTGATATGTTTTGTAATTGCTGAGATAAAACTAGATGTTTTCACCAAAATGCCAATTCGTCGTCTTAAGTAACCAGGGCGATGGGAGACTAAAATCGCACGACGTGACATCGCGCAGAACTTCTTTTTAGGGTTCCGTAGCCAAATGGCAAAAAACGGAACCCTTATGGATTCGTCATGTCTGTCTGTCCGTACGTATGTCACAGCCACTTTTTTCCGAAACTATAAGAACTATACTGTTGAAACTTGGTAAGTACATCTGTATTCTGTGAACCGCATTAAGATTTTCACACAAAAATAGAAAAAAAAAACAATAAATTTTGGGGGTTCCCCATACTTAGAACTGACGAAGGTTTTCCTACCCCCACTGTACGTCGCCCACTCAGGGTCGAACTTGTGTAGTAATGCGTTACAGTTCTAGGTTCGACAACCGCAAGCAGAACCGCGACAATAGCGAGCGACCAGTCCGGCTCAGTGATAGACTCAACAACCGCTCCGGCCAGGACCGCAAGTTTGAGAACCGCGCGTCGCCCAAGGAGGAGGAGTGGCGGTATGTACACGTCGAAAGAAATAGAATACATTTTATTCACAGCAACGCAAGACAGTTTAATATTATAAAAATATACAACACGAAGCACGGGCTAAAACTCGAAAGCGCTCGTTTTCTCAGATATAACACTAAGCTAGATCGATTGTTCGCCCCCAAAAGCCCCCACACACAGCAAATTTCAACAAATTCGTTAGAGCTGTTTCTGAAATATAGATTTTTAAATTAACTTTATTTTATTTATTTTTTTAGCCAAACCAGCACCAAAACCTGATCCCAAACCGGAACCCAAACCTGAACCCAAACCTGTAGACATACCGAAACCCAAGTCGCCGGCGGTGCAACTGATGGAGCCGAAGCTGCAGCCCAGACTGGTCAGGGAAGAGGCCAAAGTTGCCAAATCGACGCCCGACGTCGTGAGCAGCTCCCGTCAGTTGGTGCCTAAGGAGTGAGTACTTCTGTTTATCTGATAAAAAATAACCATAGCAAATGCCCAAAACCCGCACGAGCTAGCCTTCTACGGCTCAGTGTCCTGTATAACTATAGGACTTATTGTAATGTGACATCGAACTGTCATAATTTACATAAAGTTTCATGTTCATAAAACAAAAAATTTGCTTGGGGCGCAGGAGGATAAAACTGCCATTCATATTTAAAACAATTTTAAAGATTGCGGTTTACAGAAAAACGCGATAGACGTAGTATTTGTGTGCAAGTACTGCATTTCCCGTTGAATATAAAACAGGTTTGATATAAAGAAAATATGAAAAATATTTTGTGTAAAATTAGACCCTTGGAAAGTTGTTTTTGCAAAAAAAAAGGCAAAAACCCATAAAGCATAATTACTCGCAAGTGCAGTTCACAGGGCAGAACGCGTAAGTGTTTTTAAAAGTAACTGGTCTAATTAATAACTGTCCTAAGTAGCAAGTGGTCTAAAAAGTAACTGGTCTAAGTAGCAAGTGGCTTAAAAAGTAATTGATCTAATAAATAACTGTCCTAAGTGGCAAGTGGTCTAAAAATTAACTGGTCTAGGCAGCAAGTAGTCTAAAAAGTAACTGGTCTAAGTAACAGTGGTTTTAAAAGTAACTTGTCTGAGTAGCAAGTGGTCTAGTCTAGTCAATGTCTAGTCTGTGTGTTCGTCTATTTTGGTTCGTCAATTTTAATTCTATGACCGAAAGTCGACTGTTCCTATTCTGCGTGGCTTCGTGCCTTGACGCAACTCTAACCTATCCTATGTTTTTTCTTTAAGTTTCCGGCACAAACAGCTATGGTAAGGTTCAGTTGCTTTTTTAGGGCTTGTAAAAACAAATCTAATACCCTATCAAAAGCCCCTTTAAGTATAAGCTCTTCCGGTCCCTGACTGAGCTAGTGTGCGTGTCAGACGGAGCGATCAGTCGCGAGCATGCCGGTGCTCAGGTCACTTGTGCTTATTGTTTGTTTCCGCCACACACTAAGTATAAGTACAAAGTTATTCATAACAATAAGTCCCATAACTTTCTCCTTGCTGTCCCTCTTTGAAGCTCTAAATTCTATATTAAATTAATCCGGATAACTCGCATCTTAAATCGAGTTTAGCTCGACATTCGAAGCCCTTCCTCTCGGAGCACCGCGACTCTGAATTCTATGTCTATTCATTCATATACAGTCCGGGCCACTCTGTTATGTAACTCCCTGCCGTTAGATACGAAGGGAGGTCCAAAAATTTGCGAAATGAAGTGTTAGGAGGAAACTTTGACGTGCAAGGAAGGACTTTGACGTCCAACGTGATAATATATGTTAGTACTAGTTACTTATCATCCCGCCTACGTATACTATAACCTTAATGATTTTGCTCCCACGCACACTGACTCGTATACAGATACGTGTTTACCACAAGTAAAGGGCGATTGATTACCTTTGTGGAAAAGTTTGATCCCAAATTCTCAATCGGAATAAGACTAGTCAGGTTTCCTAATTAGCTGGACTATCCGGTGGATGCAATATTCATAGTTTTTTTAATGTATTTTATGTTTTGTATAATTTGAATTTTACAGCGCATTGGTGTCTAACTGTAATGCTGTATTTTTTTTTCTTGGAATAAATAAATAAATCTCTTCAGATAAAATGCGATGGAAGACTATATTACGCACTACACCTATACTATTAAGTAACTCAACTTTATTTTTTCAGCTGTCTCATCGACCTTCTATCAGTGAACGACACGTTCACCCTCTGCGTTGAGTCGCTGGCAGCGGAGTGCCGCGCCGGCGAGGGCTTCGTCTGTCTCGCGATGAACGAACAATGCACCGACCAGTACATGCAGCTGTTGCAGGATGACTTCACGGCGGCCTGCCTCGCCAGCCAGACCGTCAAGTGAGTGTCTCGTCTTACAATCATCATAATATAAGTAACAGGTTTGCAGGTGGTAGAACCTTGTGCAAGGTCCGCCCGGATTGCTACCACCATCTAGCTCGCTAATACTGCCGTGAAGCAGCACAGACAGCCGGTAAAATAATTGGCACTTCAGGTATCCCATCTTAGGCATCTAGGTTGGCAACGCATCTGCAATACCCCTAGTGTTGGAGATGTTTATGGGCGGTGGTAATCTCTTACGATCAGGAAACCCACTTGCTCGTTTGCCATTCAGTCGAATAAAATTAAAAATCATAGTATCGGCCGTAGGACGTCCACTGTTGGACATAGGCCTCTCCCACCTTCGGCGTTGAATCTATTAAATAAGCCTGTTGCATCACTTTCTTAGGGCCTCCGTTAACTCGCGCGAATGTACGGTGCGAGCGCCCACACGGCGTGCTTGTTTCAAGTAATCGAATAGACTAGTGTTGCGTTCCATTGACGGAACTATGGATTTTGACATAGAACTTGTGGTGCTAGTGGTGTTTGATCGGCAGGCCGAAGCCGGGCGCGTCATTCGTGTACCTGAACCCCTTGGACGGCGCCTGGTACCGCGCGCGCTGCGTGTCTGCCGGCGCCGCCGCGCTGCTGGACGCCAGCAAACTGGTCGAGCTGGCCGCCGGCGCGGACTGCCGCGCGCTGCCGCCGCGCTACGGGGCGCTGCCCGAGTACAGCTGCCTGCTGGGGGCGCCCGCCGCGCAGGTGAGACAGCCAGCTGGCGCGCTGGCCGCCGGCGCGGACTGCCGCGCGCTGCCGCCGCGCTACGGGGCGCTGCCCGAGTACAGCTGCCTGCTGGGGGCGCCCGCCGCGCAGGTGAGACAGCCAGCTGGCGCGCTGGCCGCCGGCGCGGACTGCCGCGCGCTGCCGCCGCGCTACGGGGCGCTGCCCGAGTACAGCTGCCTGCTGGGGGCGCCCGCCGCGCAGGTGAGACAGCCAGCTGGCGCGCTGGCCGCCGGCGCGGACTGCCGCGCGCTGCCGCCGCGCTACGGGGCGCTGCCCGAGTACAGCTGCCTGCTGGGGGCGCCCGCCGCGCAGGTGAGACAGCCAGCTGGCGCGCTGGCCGCCGGCGCGGACTGCCGCGCGCTGCCGCCGCGCTACGGGGCGCTGCCCGAGTACAGCTGCCTGCTGGGGGCGCCCGCCGCGCAGGTGAGACAGCCAGCTGGCGCGCTGGCCGCCGGCGCGGACTGCCGCGCGCTGCCGCCGCGCTACGGGGCGCTGCCCGAGTACAGCTGCCTGCTGGGGGCGCCCGCCGCGCAGGTGAGACAGCCAGCTGGCGCGCTGGCCGCCGGCGCGGACTGCCGCGCGCTGCCGCCGCGCTACGGGGCGCTGCCCGAGTACAGCTGCCTGCTGGGGGCGCCCGCCGCGCAGGTGAGACAGCCAGCTGGCGCGCTGGCCGCCGGCGCGGACTGCCGCGCGCTGCCGCCGCGCTACGGGGCGCTGCCCGAGTACAGCTGCCTGCTGGGGCGCCCGCCGCGCAGGTGAGACAGCCAGCTGGCGCGCTGGCCGCCGGCGCGGACTGCCGCGCGCTGCCGCCGCGCTACGGGGCGCTGCCCGAGTACAGCTGCCTGCTGGGGCGCCCGCCGCGCAGGTGAGACAGCCAGCTGGCGCGCTGGCCGCCGGCGCGGACTGCCGCGCGCTGCCGCCGCGCTACGGGGCGCTGCCCGAGTACAGCTGCCTGCTGGGGGCGCCCGCCGCGCAGGTGAGACAGCCAGCTGGCGCGCTGGCCGCCGGCGCGGACTGCCGCGCGCTGCCGCCGCGCTACGGGGCGCTGCCCGAGTACAGCTGCCTGCTGGGGGCGCCCGCCGCGCAGGTGAGACAGCCAGCTGGCGCGCTGGCCGCCGGCGCGGACTGCCGCGCGCTGCCGCCGCGCTACGGGGCGCTGCCCGAGTACAGCTGCCTGCTGGGGGCGCCCGCCGCGCAGGTGAGACAGCCAGCTGGCGCGCTGGCCGCCGGCGCGGACTGCCGCGCGCTGCCGCCGCGCTACGGGGCGCTGCCCGAGTACAGCTGCCTGCTGGGGGCGCCCGCCGCGCAGGTGAGACAGCCAGCTGGCGCGCTGGCCGCCGGCGCGGACTGCCGCGCGCTGCCGCCGCGCTACGGGGCGCTGCCCGAGTACAGCTGCCTGCTGGGGCGCCCGCCGCGCAGGTGAGACAGCCAGCTGGCGCGCTGGCCGCCGGCGCGGACTGCCGCGCGCTGCCGCCGCGCTACGGGGCGCTGCCCGAGTACAGCTGCCTGCTGGGGGCGCCCGCCGCGCAGGTGAGACAGCCAGCTGGCGCGCTGGCCGCCGGCGCGGACTGCCGCGCGCTGCCGCCGCGCTACGGGCGCTGCCCGAGTACAGCTGCCTGCTGGGGGCGCCCGCCGCGCAGGTGAGACAGCCAGCTGGCGCGCTGGCCGCCGGCGCGGACTGCCGCGCGCTGCCGCCGCGCTACGGGGCGCTGCCCGAGTACAGCTGCCTGCTGGGGGCGCCCGCCGCGCAGGTGAGACAGCCAGCTGGCGCGCTGGCCGCCGGCGCGGACTGCGCGCGCTGCCGCCGCGCTACGGGGCGCTGCCCGAGTACAGCTGCCTGCTGGGGGCGCCCGCCGCGCAGGTGAGACAGCCAGCTGGCGCGCTGGCCGCCGGCGCGGACTGCCGCGCGCTGCCGCCGCGCTACGGGGCGCTGCCCGAGTACAGCTGCCTGCTGGTGGCTTTTTTCACCGAATTCTTTAATACATTGCTAACTACAACCACGCTGGCCCACAGATCGGCGACAACTTCATGTGCACCGTGGTCTCCAAGTCCGGAGGCACCCTGAACGTGGCCCTCGTCAACATCGCGACGAACGCGCCGCAGGGATCCGCACTGTGCAGCGCTGGTTGCCAACCGTAGATTATCCTGCCGAGTCCGCGACAGCCGCGGCGGCCCCGGCAGCCACCGCCACAGCTTCCCCTTGTAAGTGTAGCTGCATTTTTATGTATTTGAAATAGTTATGTAGGTTAAGAAAAAAATGTGTAATTTTCCCGCTAACGTGGGAAGCCAAAGGCTGCTAGAATAGAAACCCAGGGAAGCTTAAAAATTCCATCTTACAGACCGGATAAAACCAATGTAATTAAGTTTTTATAATGAAATTCCAAAAAACTATAACTGATCAAACAGATACATAAATTAAAGTATTTTCACATCAGAGATTTTTCGAACCGGACGAAGCCTTAATTTTCCAAATTCAATACAAAAAAAATTGAATTTGCTTTATTATTAATTTATTAGCTTTAGGGGCTGTTTCACCATCCATTGATTAGTGTTAACTGGCGGTTAGGTGTGATGCCGTCTCTATTTGTTTTGTTCGAATAGACGAAGACGGCATCACATTTAACCGTCGGTTAACGCTAATCAATGGATGGTGAAACAGCCCCTTAATGTATTTAACTTTATTTGAATTATTTATAAATCTACACTAACACAGTTTTAAAAATCAATATTACTGACCATCTATGAACATCTATGGTACTATTCAATGGAAAAAATCAATTGTGTAAACAAATGTGGTGACTGACATTGACACTTGACTGACGACTGGCTGACTGACTGACTGACGTTGGCTCTAGTGATGTGAAAGCTCTTTAAGATACTTCAATCAGCAGTAAATAATTATTTTGAATTTACTCATATTTCATTATTTAATGTTTTCCCCAAGTTTAATTTTTAAAAATGGCGAATCACGTATTCTCTTAGTCCTGTTCAAGAGTCATTCACAATGTTTCCATGTCCCTTTTAACTTAGAATGTTTAATAGCATTTTCACGAAGTTTTAGGATTAGGTATATCTTCAAATATATATACCTAACGTTTTTTCCATACAAACTTACACTCTTCTTTATACCCCTTTAAGGGTAGAATTTTTAAAATGGTGAAACATGTATATCCACTTATATTTTTTGACGTATATTTTCCCCAAGGTTTATGATGGAGTATTTTAGAATTGAAAGGGTCAGTTAAAATATGGATTAATTTAGAATTTTTTGCTGCTTAAGTAGCGTAGTAGAAAAAGGCAACCTGAGATATGTGTGCATAGGAGAAATTTGTATCTTGACTCCTGTCCAACGGTGGTGTAGGGGTTATAGTACGCAGTACGGATTGCTGAGGACCTAGGTTCGATTCCCAGCGCTGGTCTCTTTTTCTGGTTTTTCTGTGCATCCATGTCTCAGTTTGTATTTTCGATATAATTTAGAAGAGGCATTTTTAAATTTACATAAGACAGGGAAATGAGAGTAGACACAGGGAAGTGATTCAAAATGATTGTTTGGTCCAACAATGGACTCCACAGTAAATATGATAAGTACTAGTAAATAGAAATCTACATAATTTCTACTATAATACTCTTTTATCGTCCAACTAGTGTTTACCCACGGCTTCGCACACGTAAATCATTAGGTCCAACAGCTGAAATACCGGGATTTTTAAAAATTGCCGTGGGAATTCCCGAAAATTAAATCGTTGTTTTCATTGACATTACATTAAAAACAATCATGGTAAAATTTCATGACTCTAAGCCCAGCGGTTATTAGTTCGAAATTTTATCCCTATCTCGTGGGAATATCGAAATAAAAAGTAGGCTATGTTTTATTCCTGATGTCAAACTATCTATATACCAATTTTCATGACAAAGCTGAGCGGTTGTTATTTCAAGATTTTATCCCTATCCCATGGGAATATCGGGATAAAAAGTATCCTATGTTATCTAACTTTTCGCCAAATTTCATCCAAATCCGTCCAGCCGTTTCAGCGTGAAGAAGTAACGAACATATTCACTCACTCACTCACAAACTTTCACATTTATAATATTAGTAGGATTAGTAGGATAGTAGGATAGGATTAGAAACCTTTATAAACCTTCATTAAATAGTGTAACTTAACACAAATAATTATTATCTACGAATGAATTAATTTGCAGAGCCAGCCATAATTATCGGTAGGTAAGGTTGGTTCAGTCAAATAATTAATTTTGTTGGTACAGCACTAAATTTCCAGAGACTAGACCGACCATAGACCAACTTCGGTGAGGAAAAAATTATCATGTCAATTTGACAAATATAACGGATTTTCGTCTTCCATTTAATTCTATAAAATAAACATATTTACACGATTATTTAATGATAAAATGATTGTTAAAAACAGTGCTGAGCTCATTGAGATGTGAATATGATCGGGATTGGCGTTCAAATGTAAGTAACTACGGAGTAATCGTGAAAAAATGCTTTGTTTACACAATTGATTTTTCCATTGAATAGTATTATATATTAATAATTTCGTACCGGTCTACGGTAGACTCGAACGACATGCACATCAAATTGAAGAGCGTAAAAAATTAGTCAATCCGAGTCGACAACTTGTAGGCGGAAAATTCGGATTATCGAGTATTTTCAATATAAACTTGAATAAATTACTAAGTATATAATGGCGTTGCGAAGTAAACATGTCAATGTCATCACATCAATGTGGCGTTAGTGTCACGCTTAGACTATAGGTGTCACGTCATCACGTGTCACAGGTTTGCATTTCGTTCTCAATGATGGCTATCGCGAATGAATTCGCCGCTAGAGGCGCTAGTGTAGCGTGAGGTCTCCGAAATGTCAAATCTCATAGTTTTTGGGTGAGCTACGCGGGTTTATTTATAATTAGTTTTTTTTTGTGAATATTTTGCATTACCTGAAATTAATTATGGCAATTATGCGTTACGGGGCAATGTATGTCTGTGTTTTGAGACAGTTTTGTCTTTTGGAAACTTTTGTCCTCCCTTTTTTCCCGAACAAAACGGGACTAACCAACACTGGTTGCTGGATATTTTTATGGTACGGTTTTAAGGTGTTTTAAATATGATTTTAATCTAAACTTTGTTTAACGCCCTTAATAACAGACTCTGAAAGCCACACTTAAAAACCTCACGCAACAGTGCGCCATCTAGTGAGACAAAAAACGATAGCCCTCATTGTGACCTCTTAAGGGCCCCACACACGGTACGATTCGTCGATTTTCATCAGATCGATCGTACGGACGAATCGTACCGTATATGGGGCCCTTTAGGTCTAATTTCTTTGATTATGAGACAGAGACATCATAGTTAATTGGGCAAATAAGATTTAGGAGAAATATCTACTAGAGAAATACCGATACGTAGGTTAGCTGTGAAAGTACGTTTGTGATAATATTAAGGCTGGAATATACGTCAGATTTTTCGATAAGTACGACGGTCTTTATACTGGCAAATTTTTTTTTTCAAACATGTTATTATGAGTCTACATTTTACCCGAGCGAAGCCGGGTTTCATCTAGTATATGTATAATGGTGGTGGTGTTGGATACATATGGTATTTGAAATAAATGGATTATTATTATTATTTATCCGGCAGCCATCCCGGAGGTGCCCCGGCCCCCGCTGACCGACAAGTCCCGGGTGATCCTCGTGGACGCGACTGAACCCAGCCGCCTGTTCGTGCGCAGCTCTGACGTTGAACAGCAAGGGAGTTCGACGATATCGTGATGGAGATAGCCGTTTATGGCATGACAGGTGAGTCTTGGAAAATGTCATCAGCTGATATTATAAATGCGAAAGTATAAGTCTGTTTGATTGTTAACTCTTCACGTCTAAACCGCTGAATCGAATTAGATAAAATTCAGTATGTATACACTTTTCTACTATGTAGATACTTTGAGTCACGGGAACAGACATAGGATAGTTTTTGTCCCGAAAAATATCATAGTTCCCGCGGGATAGCGATAAACGAGTTCTTCGCGGACGGAGTCCCGCGTAAAAGCTAGTTGCAAAAAAATCTTGAATAGTTGTGTTATGAACTTATCCATATATGATGCAAGAAACTTTTTTTTTTTTTTTTAGCTAAACCTCTGACTGAGCCTCCGGTGGTGGGCCAACGGTGGTTGCCAAGTACACTGACGACATGTGTTACCGCGCGCTCTGCCGCCGTGTTAACTCCAAGCTGAACAAGTATCTGTTGGAGTACATTGAGTATGGTGAGTGACACGCCAGTCGGAGTTGATCAAGATGCCTGCCTGTTCACTGGAGCGGAGCGAGACAGAAATCCATCAATAGAATTGCATACAATCTCAGCTCTTCTTTAGCGGACAGGGAGTTGGTAATGGTAACTAGCTTCAAAATTTATACAAAACCTGGAAGCGGAGCGAGGAAGTGGAGCTGGGAAGCGGGAAAGTATCACGATGGAAAAATAGCCAGCAGCTCCGCTCTGAAATAGAAATAGAAATAGAAATAGAAGACATTTATTCACGTCACAAAGACACACAAATACAACCAAACTAAAAAACAACAACAGCAAACACAAATAAAACAAAAAAAAAGAAATACAAAAATTAAAATATATGATTTTGTGTGTCCTCGCAAAAGTGAAACGGCCGCTGACTCAGCATTATGCTGAGGCGTTAAACGCCTGCAGCGCTGATATTCTGTCAGAACCGTCTGTGACTCGCGGAATGATACACAAATATACTCACATAAATAAAATTAAGACATATAAATATATTTTATTGTAAGTAAACAAGAAATAAAAAAACTACAATAAACATATAAGTAAAAAAACAAGGGACAAATAAGTTGTTCAAAAACATCAGGCTGGCGTACTCAAAGTGCTGGTTTAGTGAAGGGATTTTTGGAGCGTCAATAAGTATTCCTTCAGCTTGCGCTTGAAGGTGTACCCACTAGACGCCCCTTGGATAGGAGGAGGAATATCATTCCAGCACTTGGACGCCGCGAACTTAAACTTCCGCGGAAATGCCGCGGTCCGGTGTTTAGGCACAAAAGCCATTGCACTCCTGCGCTCACTCCTCGACCAAACTATTTTGTTGTGGAGGTATAATGGGGTCCTATAGCGTCTCACACCGAACAGCAGAGTGGCGAGGTGCATGCGCCTGCTCTGCATTACTTCTCGCTCCATTCCGCTATCTAGCTTCGAATAAACCGCAAAGTTTGGTCGTATTGCGCTTGTTCACCAACAGATGGCGTTGGGCTGGCAGTATCATAAAATTCGCGAAATACACACATCAAAATAGGATACTCATTATCCGTTGACATGCTTGATGTTTTGACTCTGTAATCATGGGTGGGTTCGAGCGGTTGATTCCGTATGATTTTCGTGGGCACATTTGTTGTCATGGTCTTATGGTAGAAGAATGTTACAGTTCCCAGGTTATCCCGTAAAACTACTAGACGTGAAACAAATAGTCGAAAATGTCATCGAATTCCAAAAAAATCATAATCATGTCCTTTTCTAAAAAATGTGACCACGAAAATGAGGTGATTGAAACGTAAAAGTAATGACCATAACATGCTTTGCTTATTGTGGTGCAAAATAGTCAGTGTCAGGGCCGTCTTTAACCTATTAGAGGCCCTGGGCACATTAGGATAATGGGGCCCCTGCTATGACGCTATGATGCTGCTATGATGATAAAGCACTATTTAGCTATTGGTTATCGTTTGGTAATGGAGTAGAGACTAGAGGGCCCAATCCATCGCGGGGCCCTTGGCACGTACGTGCAGTGCGGAAGAGGGCATTGTATTGTATCGTAAAGCATGGCGTAATCTGGTGTTGGAGGCCAAGACCTGCGCCCTAATAATAGTACTTTTGATGGGTGTACTAAGGTGTAATATTTTCACAGGTAACACCACAGTAGCGTACCTTGAAGGCATTTACGCGTGCCCTCCGGAGCTGACCCTCTCTTCGCGGCCGACGCTAGTGTCACAAGCTACGCTGCAAATGTCGCAGAAGTCGTTCAACGACGCCGCCATGCAGTTCCTCGATGGGCTAAAGAACGAGACCACGGAGTTGATACTGGTGAGTCACCTGTACTCAAGAACAGGATTTTCGCGTGGTTACTATAACATTCGATTTGGAACGATTTGACCCGCAATCTGACATCACACTTTGGCAGTGACAGTTAGTGTCATTCTGGATAATTTACCACTTCACCAAAGATAAAGAATTAAATAATGCTGGTGCTCAACTTACGTAATTATATAGAATATATGTATAACCGATTTTGATTTCTTTTAGATCCTTTTTAGGGTTCCGTACCCGGAGCACCAAAGTTAGCATACTCTTCGCTAGTCATGCTGTAATTTTTGTCCAAATCATCGTTTGTCATAATTTTTTCTCACTGCAACCTTAAATTTTCCTGAATTTTTTAATGGTCATCCTATTGAAAACTATAGGTTAGGTTAAGTTCGTTTTATATAAATTCTGAACAATTATTGGATTCTGAGAAAAAGAGTTATGACAAACAATAATTCTGACAAACATTACATTCGGACTTTCAATTAGTATGCGAGTCGATATGGATCCTCCGTACCCAGAGGGTGTCAACGGAACCCTATTACTGAGACTCCGCTGGCTGTCTGTCTGTCTGGCTGTCCGTGTAGTTAGATACTTGAAATTTTCACAGATTATGTATTACTGTGGCCGATGTAACAAAATACTAAAAACAGAATAAAATAAATATTTAAGGGGCTCCCATACAACAAACGTGATTGTTTTACCGTTTTTTGCTTGATATTAATAACGTCAACAGGTAGGTGCTTGAAATATTCATAGAATCTTTTATAATCACTTTAAATAATTAAATAAAATAAAAAAAATATTTAAAATCCCATACTTACCAAAAACTTGATTTTTTTGCCGTTTTTTACTAATGTCTTATGTTGTATAGACAATGGTACAGACCCTTCGTGCGCAAGTCCGACTCGCACTTGGCCGGTTTTTTATGTTGGCTCACTATTGTCTGTGTGTGAGTACTTTGCGGAGTTCTATATAAGGAACTAAAAACATACTCTCATCCACGACCTTAAGATAGCTAACGTGTACGTCGCAATGGAAGCGCGCGCGAGCATCTGGACGGGATGTATGTAGCTCAAGTACCCCGGGAACGCGCGAGTGCCCTTGCGCAGAACGCTCCGGTTGGACCGGGTCTAATTGTTTGTGTTGTCAGTCGACGGCGTCGGGCGCGGCGTCAGCGGCCAGCGGCAGCGCCGTGCGGCCTCAGCGTCGCGCAGTCGGCCCTCGACGTCAACCGCACCGTCAGCGCGCTCTGCACGCCCGAGTGGGTCAAGCTGCTGGAGCGCGGCGGCGACGTCATGGGGAGTGCCGTGCTGAACTAAGAGCCCGCGACACCGGACCTTAGTTTTTATAAAGCTGCAAGTTTTCTTACACACATTTTTCTAACACTGGAAGAACAAACCCCAACTGTGTTTGAATAGTGGCTTTGGCAGATTAATAGGTAGTAAACGTGTATAAAATTGCACCTCAAATTCGTTCGAAGTAAATAAATATTCCGCAACAGACGCCAAAGTATAAGAAAATTTGGTAATATTTTTGTCATGCGTCCATTGAAACATTTCTAATGCGCTTATATTGTTTGATTTTTATTTAAATGAAAACTGTTGGAAAACGTTAAGTAAACGCCACCGTTTCAGACGTCCGAGCGCCCATGTACGAGGAGCTGGATTACGTGGACCTGCCGAGCGGAAGCTTCGAGCTGGTGGTCCTGGACACCAATATGCTCCGCGGCGGGAGCATCGCGGACACGAACGCGGCGCGCCGCACGCCGCCAAGGCGCTTGCCCTGTCAGAGCGGTCGGTACCTAGATGACACTGCATACACACCATGCCGCAGCATGCAGCATGCATGCAGTCCGTACTCACCTGATAGTACTACTAGACTGAGAGGTGGCAGGAATTTTTAAAAACGATCATGGAAACGGTTAGACTCATTTTATGTGTTGTAGAGTGGTCTGCTGATGCGAATAATTTTGGTCTGCCTGCTCTCAGTGGGTGCAACTTTGAGATATAGCGCATAAAAGAGGCTTTATTGTTGCGAAAAAAGAACGATAACAAAAATGGTTAGTTTTAGTACATATTCAAAGTATGGCGTCTCCTCATGTGAACGAATTGGTCTGCCTGCTCTCAGTGGGTGCAACTTTGAGATATAGCGCATAAAAGAGGCTTTATTGTTGCGAAAAAAAAAACGATAACAGAAATGGTTAGTTTTAGTACATATTCAAAGTATGGCGTCTCCTCATGTGAACCGAATTGGTCTGCCTGCTCTAAGTGGTTGTATTTCAGAGCTATGATGCTCGCAAGATGCTTAATTGTAAGAAAATTCAAGGTAATGGTAATCAATAAATAAATCTCAGAGACCGTTAGTACTAGAAAGCTGTAATTGGTAGAAATATACTTATTTATCACGCCAACAAGTAATAAAATAAAAAAGATAAAAAAACATTTTTTAGGGTACTCCCATAGACATAAAATGAAGGGTGATTTTTTTTTCTTCTCAACTAA
>NC_133501.1:1062414-1080992 GCF_025370935.1 Choristoneura fumiferana
AGGAACAGTCGACTTTCGGTCATAGAATTAAAATTGACGAACCAAAATAGACACTTGCTACTCAGACAAGTTACTTTTAAAACCACTGCTACTTAGACCAGTTACTTTTTAGACTACTTGCTGCCTAGACCAGTTACTTTTTAGACCACTTGCCACTTAGGACAGTTATTTATTAGATCAATTACTTTTTAAGCCACTTGCTACTTAGACCAGTTACTTTTTAGACCACTTGCTACTTAGGACAGTTATTTATTAGATCAAAAACTTTTTAAGCCACTTGCTACTTAGACCAGCTACTTTTAAAACCACTTGCTACTTTGGCCAGTTACTCATTAGACCAGTTACTTTTAAAAACACTTACGCGTTCTGCCCTGTGAACTGCACTTGCGAGTAATTATGCTTTATGGGTTTTTGCCTTTTTTTTTGCAAAAACAACTTTCCAAGGGTCTAATTTTACACAAAATATTTTTCATATTTTCTTTATATCAAACCTGTTTTATATTCAACGGGAAATGCAGTACTTGCACACAAATACTACGTCTATCGCGTTTTATTGTTTTAAATATGAATGGCAGTTTTATCCTCCTGCGCCCCAAGCAAATTTTTTGTTTTATGAACATGAAACTTTATGTAAATTATGACAGTTCGATGTCACATTACAATAAGTCCTATAGTTATACAGGACACTGAGCCGTAGAAGGCTAGCTCGTGCGGGTTTTGGGCATTTGCTATGGTTATTTTTTATCAGATAAACAGAAGTACTCACTCCTTAGGCACCAACTGACGGGAGCTGCTCACGACGTCGGGCGTCGATTTGGCAACTTTGGCCTCTTCCTTGACCAGTCTGGGCTGCAGCTTCGGCTCCATCAGTTGCACCGCCGGCGACTTGGGTTTCGGTATGTCTACAGGTTTGGGTTCCGGTTTGGGCTCAGGTTTGGGATCAGGTTTTGGTGCTGGTTTGGCTAAAAAAATAAATAAAAATAAAGTTAATTAAAAATCTATATTTCAGAAACAGCTCTAACGAATTTGTTGAAATTTGCTGTGTGTGGGGGGCTTTTGGGGGCGAACAATCGATCTAGCTTAGTGTTATATCTGAGAAAACGAGCGCTTTCGAGTTTTAGCCCGTGCTTCGTGTTGTATATTTTTAATAATATTAAACTGTCTTGCGTTGCTGTGAATAAATGTATTCCTCTTTCTTTCGACGTGTGTACATACCGCCCCACTCCTCCTCCTTGGGCGACGCGCGGTTCTCAAACTTGCGGTCCTGGCCGGAGCGGTTGTTGAGTCTATCACTGAGCCGGACTGGTCGCTCGCTATTGTCGCGGTTCTGCTTGCGGTTGTCGAACCTAGAACTGTAACGCATTACTACACAAGTTCGACCCTGAGTGGGCGACGTACAGTGGGGGTAGGAAAACCTTCGTCAGTTCTAAGTATGGGGAACCCCCAAAATTTATTGTTTTTTTTTTCTATTTTTGTGTGAAAATCTTAATGCGGTTCACAGAATACAGATGTACCTTGGTTTGTTTCAACTTCGTTTCAACAGTATAGTTCTTATAGTTTCGGAAAAAAGTGGCTGTGACATACGTACGGACAGACAGACATGACGAATCCATAAGGGTTCCGTTTTTTGCCATTTGGCTACGGAACCCTAAAAAGTAAGTTCTGCGCGATGTCACGTCGTGCGATTTTAGTCTCCCATCGCCCTGGTTACTTAAACCAATGTCGTCTCTGCCATTGCTCTGGGCCAGTGCTGTTGCTGGTCGCACTAGCTCGTAACTTCCTAAGTTGCAGGCTGCTAGCCAGGAGGGCTGTCCCATACAGCGCCATCTATAGTTCATCTGCTGAACTAGATAGCTTCCTAATTAATAAAAATGATCGATGCCCGTTGACATTCATGCACCTCAGTAGTTACAGAATAAAACACAAAATGTGGTGGCGCTAGTATCGCGCATCAATATAAATAAGGTTTTTAATTTTGTTTGTCACTGTTCCATTGCAATCGGCTTCAAAGTAAAAAGTCAATAAAACTCTAACTGATCTCTCATTTTGGGCACCCAATTTTACAAGGGCCAAACTTCTGTATAAATGAAGAGAAAATAATTTACGTACCTATCGTTGCCCCTGGCATTCCTCGCGCCATCCTGGTTCTGTCTCCCTTCGCCCTGGTTGCCTCCGAACCTGGGCTTGTCGTCTCTCGCATTGCCCTGGCCAGGCCTGCCGCGATCACCCTGGTTGGACGGACCAGCCCGAGAGTTCCTGTAGTTGTTGGCGGTAGCAGAGCCGGGTGGGCCGAACATCTGTTTAATTTTTTTTTATGTATAGAAATAGGTTTGCGTTTGATTACAATCACACCCAATGGTAAGAGAGGATGTGGAATTGTGGACTAAGATGTAGCATGCGGCCAACACCAGTTCATTTCAGTTAACTTTTCAATTTCATCATATCTCCGGCCTAATTCCTCTGGAGCATTTCAGGAGGTTATTAGGTAAGTTTGGCTGAAAGTGTGCTTTTTCAGTGTAGGTCACCTATTTAATGCGGCATTTTTACCTCCCAAGTGTAGTCACATCTTTAGTGCGGCATTTTTGACTCCCAAGTGTAGTCACATCTTTAATGCGGCACTTTTGATTTCCAAGTGTAGTCACGTCTTTGATGCAGTATTTTGAACATCGATTAATGTATCGATAGAAACGTTCATTAATTAAAAACCTTGTATATGTCAGACTAAAAGACATGCCTCCTCTCAGAATGTGAGGTCTCAGGCTATAGTGATCACGCGGGCGCAAAGCGGATTGCTAACTTCACATGTACCGATTTCCTCATGTTATTCTTCACCGAAAATCATCATCATCCCACTGTTGGGCACAGACCCTCAGAACGAGAAAGCTTTGGCAGCTGTTCCCACGAAAATGTAATGAAAATACATTTCAAATGTAATTTCGAACAAACTCGAGGGTTTATAGCACAAAGCCTTTTAATAATTTTATTTATTCAGACAACAAAAATCCATTATATTGATAGTGGTTTACTTATCTATGTACTACTGTTATACCACCTCAACTATGTTAGTATAGATATTGAACAAGTGATAGCGTTGTTTTAAATAAATTTTGCATTATAGAGCACTGTTTTTTGCATTAGGAGGCTGTTAGTGCTGCCACGTCTTGTCAAAAGCGATGCCTTTTTTCCGTAGTACAGCCACAAAATACAGATAGTTCAGAAGTCAATCTCCTGTATGTACTTCACTTTTCATACCTACGCTCGGCGGTCGCTCTAAGGTTGTCAACTATGGCTTATGCACCAAAAAACTATCGTTGTAGTGGCACTCTTTATCTAGTTGTTTTATTTATTGTTGAGAATGAAACGGGAAGAATGGAAATATAAATTAATAACTAAAATATTTTAAGTTTAATGTCATTGTTATTATAAATTTGTCACCGAAAATATCTTGTGACGATTTCGTTATTGGCGAAATTCACGATTATTTAATTTAAACAACCGTCCACTGAACAGTTATAATAACTTTTTTCTTGTTGCTCCATTATTGCACAAAAAAGTTCACAGACGCGTGTCTCAAGCGGATGGCACTCGCGCTCGCACTGGTCCCAACCGGCCCGAGATACCGTGTCCGTGAGCAGTGTCTATGTGTGCGTTGCTCGAGCGCACTTGTATGGAGATTGACTTCTGAACTATCTGTTTTGTGGTACAGCATTAAAGCTCGCATTAAGTACTCGCTCTTTTAAGTTAAAGAAGAGCTAAATCAGCTATATAAACTTACATGATTGGACTGAGTAGCCCTCTCGGAGCCAGAGTCGTCCGAGTGCCGCTCGCGCTTGACCGATTCGGGGGAGCGCGGGCGCCGCAGCGGCAGCGCCGCCGGTAACCTGCCGACGCGTAACTTAACGTCAAACACTGCTGCTTCGCTCGTATTA
The DNA here is from genome assembly GCF_025370935.1 of Choristoneura fumiferana. Taxonomy (NCBI): domain Eukaryota; kingdom Metazoa; phylum Arthropoda; class Insecta; order Lepidoptera; family Tortricidae; genus Choristoneura; species Choristoneura fumiferana. The sequence continues at coordinate 1,066,344 of NC_133501.1, forward strand.
CATCTGGTAGTACAATTGAAATGCACACGGGAATTCCTTAAAGTACGCATGAAAACAATTTTGTGATTTAGAAAGTTTAAAGCCCGAACCAGTTGGGATGTCGGGATAAAAATTAGTTTATATATTACCAAAAGTCCAACTACAGTACAACACTGTAACTCCAATCTTGAACCTGACGGTGCAAGCTCTGCTACTTAGTTTAAAACGTTGTTTAGTTAGGGTAGGATAGGGTAGCAGTGGCAAGTATTAGTAACAACTGGATTACTACCGGGTTGCCTAAATTGTATACTTGGTATATTATCACTATCAAAGACTACCTAAGTACCTCTCCTACCCCCTATTAACACACCCCTCTTACTTTCCGGAATACCTAACAAAAATGTTCACGCTACTGTAAGATAGCGTAGGTTTAAGCTATGTACGCACTATGCAGTTAGCCGAGCGGCTTTAGCGTGCCGTCACTCTTCAAATTATCGCTTGAGAAAGAGACGGCGCTCAATCCGCACGGTTGGCCGCATAGGGCGTACGTAGCCTTTAGGTTGCGTTTCGGTTAGCTTAGCTACCATTAATTAGTATTTTAATTTACTTACAAAGGTACGTCATCTGAAGGGGTAATCTGATCCAATTTCATAGACGAAGCAGTGCCACCAACCGATCTGCAATAAAGGATAATAATATCAAATACACACACACAGAACACATACACACATACAGAAACACCTGAGTAGTGCAAGTACAGTAGGTTCACTTCCGGACAGAAGCCTCATTCAGAGAAGAACTTTTCAGAGAAGTGATGTAACGGCTTATGGTTTTATCGGAACCGAAAAAGGAACCAGAATCGGAGCCTAAGTGATAGGTGCAAGAGATGTTAGTGCAGCATGTGAAAAGCGGGGTGATGAGCGAATGACTGGTATAAACCTATTTGTTTTTTATGTACGCCGCTCATGTCGCCGCCGCGCTAAGCATGACATCCGATAAAACTTTCGTTTCAAAAGTAACGGAACCTGAACCGAAACGGATTGTAATATCAAACAGAAGTTCCGACTTAACGGAAACGGAACCGGAGCTCCGTGCATCCCTGCTACAGAGCCTCGACACCGCCCGACACCGACCGTCGTAGAGTCGCATGTTTGTCTGTTTTCTTCCGGATATATTTTCATGTGTGCGCAGGAATAGGGATGTTGAATCCACCAATCAACTGACGTACTTTTCATGAGCTGTCAAAACATAATTCTCCCATAGAGTTTGAATGGAAATAGCAACATATGACGTCACTTGTTCGCCAACTCAATCAACTAACTATTTATTGGTTTTAAAGCAACAAAAAATCTAATTTTGCAGTTAATCGAAAATTAATCTGGTTTTCAGGGCTAAAATAAAGCGTTTTTTTTTACTGGAGTCGTGTCTTCGAATTATTTTTTAATGGTGTCAACATCCCTATTATACATAAATTCCTCCATCTCCATTTTAACAACGTGCATCCAAGCGTAGGTGAGCGTCTTCACCCAAATGTAGTTTGTATTCCATTGGTGCGCACGAAGCTGTTTGCCTAATTTTTCATAATGCGAAAGAAGAATTCGATCCTACCGTCTGTATTTCCGGATAAATAACCCAGGACTATTCTAGACTTCTTCAGTGAGATAGGACTTTTGGCCTCATCTATATTTTTCATCAGGTGAGATAGAGGTCAATAACGGGTCAGTTTCATGTAATGCCCCATCAAGACTGCACGAGGCTACACGAGGGAAAACGAATGCGAGAGTGAGGACGGTGCGCTTTTGTCCCTTCGCCTCGTTTCGCTGTCGCTCCGTTTTGAGTCGGGTTTTTGGACGCGAGTCAAAGGAGAGAGGAAAGTAGACGTAGCGGGTAACTGAAATAAATTGAGTGTTGATGGCCAGCGCTCCTGCAGCCTCTAGGACAGGGGTGACCAACTGGTCAATATCGACCGGTCCATTGCGATTATTAGTCAAGTGGCAAGTTTCATAGGCGGGAGAATTATTAGGGTTGCAAAAGCCTCGTTGGTCGGACTAATCTTGGGTTTAATCAAGTTGGCCACCCCTGCTCTAGGAGGCGGAGGCGGCATAATAAAGGTCTCTGGTGGTGGTCACTCACCGCTTCAGGTTGTGGCACACTTTACTGTGCCGCTCGCTGTAGTCGCGCCGCTGGCACGCCGGCGAGCAGTAGGGGGTGACGCCGCAGCCGCCGCAGAACAGCGACGCGGCGCCGCCGCAAGCCACGCAGTTGGCGACACGCTGAAGCGCGGGAATTTTTAGCTGCGATCCGTGCAATGGGGCGTTTGACAATTATTTCAAGTGCGTCACAAGCTAAATGACTTGGCCTCGCGCGGAGGGTGCCGTGCTAATTTGAATCAGCAAAAAAAAATTACAAAAATATCATTAAATCGCCATATTTCAGCAGATACTTGGGTTAGTTTGATTTGGTTTTAAGCGAATTACCACCACTGCAACACTGAATATTATGCCTACAAAGTGAAATTTTTAAGTAGTTTAATTAATGCCATCTAGGCAGATGTTTGAATACCTTGGAAGACAAATTGCCTATTAATTAAAATACCTGTTAAGCAAGAAACCTAAGTAGTTATTAGGTAAGTATTCGTAAAGTACGACAACGAGCGTAGCGAGGAGTGATCAGGGAGAACTGTAAGCCTAAAGCGAGCGAGCCGAGCGAAGCAAGCGTGCCGCGGCAGCGACCGGCAAAGCGCCAGAAGCAATTTTTTTCATAAATTTTTTAGACATCTTGCTTTTGGGGTAACCTTGCATATACGGCATCATGCATCTGAGACATTTTGATTATTGGCCATCTTGCTTTTTAGATATCCTGCTTACAAGACAATTTGCTTTTGAGACGTCTTGTGCTTTAGCTGTCATGCTTTTTTGTTTTGTTAGACGTTTTGCTTTGTATGCAACTTGTTTATGAATTGATAGATTTGATTGAACACTTTTCGTCGTTGATACTGCAGTATCACCGACGTTTTTTCAAGGTTTTTCATTGAAGGTATAATAGGTAGGTTTAAGGTATATCGTAGGCGACAGGCTAGCAACCTGTCACTATCGAAATCTTTCACTGACGGCATTTCTTATCGAATTTCCCGCCATGTAATGAATGGACACTGCTCTGTGCCTCAACGCATATAAGCGTCCGCTCAACCTTCGCTCAGTTTATATATTTAACTATTCAAAAGAACCAAATTTACAAATTTATCTAACTTTCAAAGAGAAAAAAAAAACATCTCAATATTCGATTCGATCGTGCAATCGATTTATTCGTGGAGACGTGGATCGATTGCACGATTTGCAATGGTTTTTTTTTACAAATTATGGAATTATTGATTTTTGCGCATGGAACCGTTGCAGTTCCCGCGTGATAGAACGTATCTTTCGCAGACCGAGTCGCGGTCAAAGGCTTATTTCTATGAAAAACAGTTATTTTTCCGGTTATACTCATTAGTTAGAGATAGAAAACAGTGGCTGTATTGTCTAAGGCAGGGTTTCTCAAACTTATAGCTCCACGTACCCCTGTTAAAGTTTCTAAACGATAGCGAACCCCCCCTAAAGAAAGTAATAAAATTGACTGTTGGAGAAACTAAAAAAAAATACAAAAAGACGCCAAAAACCAATCTGAATCATCTTGCTAGTCTTGCAGCCTGGTGGTTTTTGGAGTCACGTAAACCTTGTCGCGAACCCCCTACCGTCGAATAGCGAACCCGTAGGGGTTCGCGTACCCCACTTTGAGTAACCCTGGTCTAAGGCTCACGGTTAACGTTGGCATTCACCAACTCTTACTACCCTCATCTTATACCGTGAGCAATGGTGATGTTATTCCAAGCACATTCCGAGCGTGTTAGACAATAAGTCGTCTAAGTTCCATTTTTTTCTCTTTACTTGTGTTAACGTCTCTCTAGTGGCCTGACAATTCGATTCTAAACGTCTACATATCGTTTTAAACTTTCGTGATTTTCACTCATAGTCAAAATACCACAAACGGGACTTATCATAATTGTCACGCTAACACACGAGTAATATTTACCTAACTCGACGTTTCGACCACATTATAGTGGCCGTGGTCACGATTACTAATAATACTCGTGGTGATATAACACGCGTGTTCTAGCGTGATATGTCCTGTTTGTGGTATTTTGACTAAGATTGTCTACATTTTTTTCGCAACTTCAAATGATGACAAGTATGGCAAAAGTTGTACACCAACTGTGAGCTGGTGCATCCGAAGACATACCTACATGCGTCATGCGCTCTCCAGGTTGCCTAAGTATCTTGAAATTATCCATATTTTATTTAACCTCTTCACCGCCACAAAACAACGAAGTGACGTGCTCTGTACGCCACAGAAAAACCAGCGACAAATCAACTTGATTTTTAATTCCATTGCAGAAGGATTAATTTCGAGTTGAATGTTGGTCATGTCACCGTAGCGTGTGAGGCATTCCATTGGCTGTCACGCCAGGATGACTCTGGCGGTGAAGTGGTTAAGATAAGTACCTGGGCGACCGAGCTTTGCTCGGGCTAAAACTCGATAATAAGCGTTTTCCCAAAGATAAGACCAAGCTACATTGATTTGTCATCCCCAAAAACCCCCACATACTAAATTTCATCGAAATCGTTGGAGCCGTTTCCGAGATTCCCGTAATATATAAACCCCCTTGCAAAAAAAAACGGGCACCTATGGTTTTTGTATTTTATGTGCATGAAAGCTTACTTTCTAAGCTTCAATGCCTAAAAATCTGAAAAACCATAGGTGCCCTATTTTTTTGCAAGGGGGTTTATATATACAAGAATTGCTCGTTTAAAGGTATTAGATAGATAGATAATATAAAAAAAGAGTAGTAAAAAAAGTGAACAATGCCAATTCCATGCTACTGTAGGGTACTACTGCTATCCGTTCTTTTTTTACTAGATGAACATAACGTATTCGCAATCTTCTAGTTATGCCTCCTCCAGACTACCTACTCGCGAAGTTCTCGACGATACACGGTAAGGTTGACTGAAGTACCGACCGAGTTGGACGAAGTGCCTCTCCACACTATCGTATTTGCCTAACCTCGTTGAATTTCGAGAGCAGTGTGGAGCTATAGGGTTAAGCTAGGTAGACGTCAGTGAATCTTTCATTCACACAATTTTCGCTAGCTTCTTCGCTCAGTTCATTCATAGTGCTTCTTAGGCTTTATTGTCATTGAGTATAAATAGAAAATTGACAACTCGAAATAAATAGTATACCTAGTGCCATCCACGAAGACGCGTGATTTTGACAAAATTAGACATTATAGACATTGTAATAAGAACCACGGCACGCGTCATCGTGAATGACTCTACCTATAGGAAGAAATTATGCGTTAACAGGTTCCCTGTCCCGAAGCAATGTGCCCATGTGCAATGTTGGACATGTCCCGTCCCCATAGTAATTTTCATTGGTTATCAAAAATATGGTTTAATAATAAAAATAATATAGTACGTAATAAAATTTATTAATTATCGAAAGAACAACTGCATTATCTACACTGGCAATGAAGCACATGTGATGTGCCTCATGAGACAGGGAACCTGTTAAAATGTACAAGTGACTTTTTTATAGACCTCGAAAAGAAGAATAGCCCAGTTAAGTGGCGACCTCATCTAGTTCCTACGCTTTTGAGAATTTAGCCTCATTGTATTTCTTCAACATTTCTGTTAGATACATCATTTAAAACGCTAGAATATGGTATTTAAAAGTTGTACAGTCCTGAATCTGTTTGCCAGCCTTCTTTCGATGCGTCCTCATAATTATGACAGTAAACGCTCTAAACTTTTGTATTAATTTGAAACGTCATTGCCACGAGGCACATAAGCCGCATGGAAGTAACAGTGAAACTACCCATGAGGCACATTTGCCTCAAGGCAATGAGGTATCGTGAACCTGTTAACACCCATTATTATAAAACGTATGTCACCAGCTGTGGGACGTTTACAAAATAAATGTGGCATGAATTCTTAAAAACTACTGACCGAGGTTAAAACGGCCGTCATGTTGGCATTCCTTAGCATATTATGATTTATATAGCACAGCATTTACTCCGAAAACTTCCCACAGTAGATTGTGATTCAAACTACTCTGCAAACTAAAAAAAAGCAAATAAAATCATTCACTTTATTAAAAACACTACAACACACAAAATTAACATTAACGCAACAATTGACACGTAAAACGAGAAATATAATTAAGTTACAACTAAAGTATCGTCAAAAACAAAAATACCTACCGTACAAACTTATGTAAATGCTAAAAACTATAACAAACAATGTTCACATGAAATTAGCTGGGGATATTAAGCAGGAATGTCAAATCACAAAACACTTGGAAAAGCTGCCAAAACATCTATGTTATTCAACCTTTAGGCAAAACTTTTATGAGGGTGGACCGATTGAACCTGTCCAATCAGCCTCAAATATTTTGAATTAATTTGATAGGCGATAGGTGCGCCACCGTAGTTCAATTTAGAAAACTTAAAGAGTCGCCAGTACGCTCGCCGCTGATCGCATTTTCATACAAAAGTAGTTTCGTTTTAATTTACAAACAACACACTGAAACAAAATAAAACTTGGCGACTATGATGGGAGCATCTATTTTCATGTTTATAACTAGTTTTCGTTCGTATGCAATGTAACAAAATAAAATCACATGAATTTTAAGTTTTGTATGAGAAAATATAAGCATCGTAATGGCTGCTCCCATTATAGTTGCGAAGTTGCGTTTTGATCTGCTGCTTGTAAATTAGAACGAAACTACATATGCGAGCAATGCGAGCGTACTGGGGACTCTTTTAACAAATCAATTCGAATGAGTAACTTTGGATTCTAAAATATCCTACGGTAACCCGTTACGAGATTCTGAACATTTTTTACACTAAACCACTTAATAATAGGGGAATTTGTTAGTAGGTACTATCACAAGTGTTTTTTTTTTAATTTATCACATGGTATAGTAGTTATTTAACAATATGAGTAAATCTAACTTAACTAAAGATATTTTCCAGATGATAGAAACACATTGATTCTATCAACATTTTCAAACAATGGTTTCTTAGTCAAACACAACAAATGTAACGTTTTAGGGTAACTTTTTATTTGAATTATTCACAAGAGAAACTTTAATCTTTGTCCTGCTACAACGGGACTAAAATTCTTACTGCGTATCACGCTAGCCGACTGCTTATCAATCGAAATAATAAATTTACCTTTCTCATGGTTTCCGAAATCATTCGTAATATACCATAACTCTGTATTCAAGCCAGGGTTTTGGTCTTCTAACAGATCAAAAATAAGGTTCAAATCTTCTTTGTTCTCAGGAAGAATCTGGCTGGGTATCTTTACCACCATTTTACAAGTTTCGTCTTGCACTGTGGGAGACAATTTGGGATTTGTGTTTAAGAATTCAGTGTCAGCTTCTATGATTACAGGGTCTTGATCAGAAGTTAGCTCGGAAACCTTATCATCAGCAGACTTTGTTTCTTTCTCAGTTATAATCGATTTGTCGTTCATGCGTTCCAGTTTATGCGGTACATTATGCGTTTCCAAAACATCCCATTCGTTTATTTTAAGCTCCGGGTAGTCTCTCTTCAGTTCGCTCTTCAACTCTTCGAAAATTGAGATACTGTATTTTGATTCTTGCATCACAACTTTTGGCTTATCACTGGATTTCTTTGATTTTTTGGATTGTTTTTTAACAGCTTCTTCTTCAATGCTTGTTTGATGTTGGATGAGAGACTGAAGATGTCCCAGTTTGAATTGTACGGGGTTGGCACCCACAAATTGGTTAAAGTTGGGGCTCCGTATTACCTGTGCGGAAAGCTTGTCTATCTGCAGTACTACGTCCAATTTAGTCTTTGTGCGTACCTTGCTGATAGTTCTCCAGTATTTAGTTCGCAATCTTGGGTTATTGGATTGTAGAATAGATATAACTTCATCGGTGTCCAAGCAAGTTTTTATAACCATGCTGATGATGCCAACAGCGCCGCGAAACTCGGTAGATTTGAGATTAATTTGCAATTTGGCACTGGCAAGAGGTAGGACTTCATCAATCCAGTGCCTCGTATTCATGTCCTGACATATGACGAAAATAACGCCGTCGAATAGGTACATATCGTGGAGTTTCGGAATTGTGTTTTCGTTTACTTCTCCATTTTCAAATGATTTGTAAACGATGTATTCTAAAGTTTTCTTTATTGAGTGGAAAAGGTTCTCGTCTATGCGAGATTCGGGGTAATTATTTGGGCCTACGTAAAGCTTTAGGTCGTCAGCGACCATGTCGGAATAATGATTGGTTCTGATTCTAGTAAGTGGATAATTCGTCATGTCTGCCTCGATAGGCACGTAGAACAGTTTCAGCACTTTGTCTTTTAGCTTCTTATTGTCGTTATCCTCGTCATTATCATCTTGGTTGTTCTCGTCAAAACTAACGTCACGTTTCTGTCTATCGATAATTCTAAAGCTTAGCTTCTCTCCTTCATATGAAGGATCGAAGTCAGGTCTTTTAATAACTTCTAGTGATTCAGGATCTACTCCGAATTGCCTTTTCTGCTTCCCCGCGACATCAGAATAGTACTTCCAACAATCTGGTTTCAAACCAGGATATTTCAGCTGAAGTTTTGTCAATATCTCAACGGACTCAACATTGGCATGATCTTTTGGCAGACGCATAACTATTCTCGTATATCGGACTAGACTTTTAATGTCTCTAAAGGTAAGTTTCCACCCAGTGGAATTAATGAATTTGGGTAAAACCTCAGTAAGATAATCCTTAGTTTCTAGGCTATCACAAATATATATCACAGCTCCATTAGACAGGTAAATGTCTTGGAATTTCGGAATGATGAGGTTAGCAAAGCGCTGCTGTTTCATATCTTTGTGTAAATATTCTTTGAAAAGATGCTTCAGTCTCCTTATATGTGTTCCTTCTAACTTATTTTGAGGGTATCCTTCTAGTGTTATGGCAATTTTCAATTCGTGTTCGACGTGTAAGTAATTCGTTCTCCTATGATAAGCTATTCCCCTATTACTGTCAATGTTTAAATTACTGCTTCTACTGATTAAATTCTCATTACTTTCCATTATAGATTCAGTTTTCTCTGAACCAGGTACAGCAGAATCTGTTGCAGTTAAAGGATCCTCAGTACCGAATTCCTGTACATTCGTTTGATCTATTTTGTCACTAGTTGCGCCATAATTACTAGTTTCAGTCGGCCAGACAATGACCTCATCTTTCTCACTAATGTATTTGACATCCTTTAATTTCATCAAAACGTCACTCTGTAGATTGTGTTCCAATTCTGTCGCAAGTTCTTTTTCCGTGATATTATCTTCTTGAGAAAATTCTTGTGTTTTTTCTTCTTTTTCCTCCGGAATAGAAGTTTGTTTTTGTAAGCTGCAATCTGATATATTTCTAGGCGTATCTCCTTGGGATCGCAACTCCTGCAGCAGTTTTACTCTGGACGAGACGCTTCGCAGGTCCTCCTCCATATCGGAAACTAAGCACTCGTAGTAAATTTCCGTGTACCCGTAGAGTTCGAATTCCATCTGATCGTAATCAATAATATTCTTAAAGGTGGGCCCCTAATGATTTCTCCGGAGACACGGTCGATCAAGAAAGAAGTGCATTCGACGCCATTGACTTTTTTCTCGGCGTACACCTTCCATAACTCTGTCTTTAAAGTCGGGTTGAAATACTGCAACAACTTAAATGCGTCCTGCGCTGTAGCAGGCCAGCAAGTGCTAGGAATCTTTAGGATAGCTAAACATAACCTCTTTACTTTCGACTTGAGAAGGATAAGGTTTGTACACATACGTTCTTGTAACCCTGGGGATATTCTAACCATCCAGTTCCTAGTGTCAATATCCTTGCAAATGCAAACTATTGCACCTCTATTCAAGTAATAGTCGAGGAATGTTGGAGTCTTTTTCATTAGTCCTGCTTTGAACTGCATATCCATTACTTCGGCGAGGCATCTTTGGAAGAGTTCCATTTGCCTTAACCGCATCTTCGATTTAGGATAACCGGCTAGCGCTATAACTATTTTCAAAGGGTCTTCTACAATATCAAGATAGTCAGAATTTCTAAGTTGTATTAGTCGGTTAGTCTCGTCTGCCTCGTCTTCACTGTCGCTGTAAAAATCGCTGTATTTCATACTCATATCGCTTCCTAATTTAGACTTATGTTTTCCTATTCTCTGACTTGTACTCGTCTTACTATAATCAGACTTCTTGGTTCTCTCTGTAACTTTACCAGCTGTTTCACTGTAAGTAGTTTTACTCTCTGCAATCTTGCTGCTAAACTCTGTCTTACTACCCTCAGATTTTTTACTATCTGTATATTTGCTACAGGACTTATCTGAATTCCGTCTGTCAATCGTTCCCGTCTTTCGGCTCTTATCTTCAGAGTACAGAACGCAAGTGGACGCTGTAGAGCTATCGTCGTCGGAACTGCCGTCCCAGGAGCACTTGATCTTGCCCTTGCAACTGCACACGGTATCTCTCGCGTTCTGTTGAAAAATTGGCCGGTATCGATAAAACGATATTAACAGTACTAGCTACATGACGCTTTCAGTACTGCAGGATTCCAGACCAAGCCATGCACAGGATAGGAGCCGCGGAAAATTTAGACCTTCAGATAGAACCGCAACCTCTAAAATCAAAACTTGTACACTGCGTAATTTGAGGATAAGACGCATTGTACATTTCACTCGCACTCAAAAACGACTATCACTAGGCATTTACGGGCAGGCAGGTTGACTGTGAGATTCAAATTTCGGAAGTACCTACGTCTGCATAACACGAAGGTGACTGAAGGTGTACAGTCACCAGCACCAATATCTGATAAGACAAGCGTGCATAAATATCTGATACAACTCTATTTCTAGGACCGGAAGGACGTGTCAGATACTTTTGCACGCTCCGCTATGGCAGATATTAATGCTGGTGACTGTACGTATTCGCCAATCGGTAAACATGTGACAGGTAATAGCATTTTCACGACCGGATAGCTAAGTGGTTAGAGGACCTGACTATGAAGCTTCAGTTCCAGAGTTCGATTGCCGGTAGGGGCAGATATTTGTATGAATAATACGAAGGTTTGTTCTGGGGTCTTGGACGTTTAATACTTTTAATATTCGTTTCCTAGTACCCATAGTACAAGCTTAGTTTGGGAAGGTCAATTAGTGTCAATTGTCCCATGGTATTTGAGCCATCGAAATATAGTTAGTAAACGCATCGGTGATGGATGGAGCGTACAACTTTCCAGAGTTTATTTATTTGTAAAAGTAAGTTAAGTGTAGAGTTATCATTTCTAAGAGTAATTTAGTAGGTAATCAAACCCATAAGCTGTAACCAATTCATTTGTTACAGAATCTGAACAGTTAGACTTGCATTTGCAGTGTTTTTCTTGATTTACGTTTACTTCAACAGATAGTTCAGATCATTGATAGAAATAAACAGGCAATTAACTTTTTGGCCAAATCAAGTATATAATGTATAAAAAAAAAAACCTTTAAATTATTCATAACTTGTAGATAACAGAAAAATCTACAACGAATGTAAATGTGAAACATGGGGGCACATAAAAAAAAACTAATCATTAAGATATTCAATAGTACGCAAACCTCTTCAAGAGAGTTGCATGTTTTTGTCGTGGCAGCGTCACCAATTTCGGACCCCAGGATCCAATTTAGTTAAGATACCTACCTCCGGGCTTTAGGTACTAGTGAATTTGTCTACTTGTCTAATAATAATAACTCCACTCTGAAGGTGATTTTCCACCTGCTAGGCGAGACGAGGCGGGGTGAGACGAGAGTTGAAATTTGTATGCCGACGCCCGCGGCGGGCGCGCGAGAATGCATACAAATTTCAATTCTCGTCTCGCCTCGCCGGTGGAAAATCACCTTTATAGTTAAATTATGATTGGTTTTTTGGAGTCTTTTTGTATTTTTTATTTCAACTCCAAATTTGTACTTTTACGGTTATCCGTGAAACCATATCGGTTAGTTCCGAAAAAATGTGACGTCTGTCGACGCAACATAGATGTAGCTAGTGCTGCTGCTTAAGTAGCATAGTAGAGAGAGATAAGCAACCTGAGATATGTATGCATAGGAAAAATTCGTGTCTAGATTCGTGTCCAGCAGTGGTGTAGGGGTTATAGCACGCAGCACGGAATGCTGAGGACCTGGGTTCGATTCCCAGTGCTGGTCTCCTTTTCTGGTTTTTTCTGTGCATCCATGTCTCAGTTTGTATTTTTTATAGTTAAACACAACAGTGGACAAACCTAATAGGGTTGAGATATACGAACAGTATAGGCTGAAATTTAGAAAAATATTTTCTAAGAGGCTCTTCGTAGTGTTTTGCATATATAAGACTGTCATTGGATGAATTAAAGCCTAAAAAATCTAAGCGGTATCTGATGAATAATTGGCTATGGCATGGCCTACCAACCCCTACAAGCAGCAATAGATGCACACCATTAACATTTGTAAATTATGAAATGTGAATTTGAGAGACTAGAATACACTTGAAACTCCTAAATTTGAAGATAAGAAACAATAAATATACGACAGTATAGGCTACATTTTAGCTATACGTAGTGTTTTGCACGCTAAGAACAGAAGCACACATTCGTCTATTTGAGAGAAACATGTCATTCTCTTCTAACGACGTAAATAAGACAGAGACATCATGTACTGGTCTAGGCTCAGTTGGTGACTTGTTGTTCACTGTACCGTATCCTTAGTCTCTTACTAGATGGCAATACGTAGTGTTATTTGTGTTCTCACTGGTGGCATTTAATGGAAAATCGAAGAAAAGAAAAATAGCTTGTATTAGGGTGATACCACTTGCTTGTACTAGGTGGTGTCTCTTTTGTTGCTATGGCGTGCATTAACTAAGCAGCAAGGTAGGCAGCTGGTGGCGCGCTGCCTGCCTACCCTGGAATAGACCCAGCATTTTTTGCAGGTGGTAGGACCTTGTGCAAGGTCCGCCCGGATTGCCACCACTATCTTGCTCGCTAATCCTGCCGTGAAACAGCAGTGCTTGCACTGTTGTGTTTCGGCGTGGAGAGTAAGACAGCCGGTGAAATTACAGGCACTTGAGGTATCCCATCTTAGGCCTCTAGGTTGGCAACGCATCTGCAATCCCCTGGTGTTGCAGGTGTCTATGGGTGGTGGTGATCTCTTATCATCAGGAGACCCACTTGCTCGTTTGCCATCCAGTTGAAAAAAAAAAAGACTCAATGGACACCAATGCCATTGCGTATGTGACTATGCGTTGTTCAAATCAGTGATATTCGGCTACCGAAGCCGGTAGCGCTCATTTCGAGGCTAAAAGACTCAACTCTTAAGACTCCAGTCTTAAAGACTCGACTACATTTGAGAATTGAATTGGCTTATTTATGCGTGGATGCAAAACCGGCCAAGAGCGTGTCGGACACGCCCGAAATAGGATTCCGTAGCCATTACGAAAAAATTAAGTAATATTTTTCCAAGGATTTCGTATTTTGTACGGAATATTCCAAGTTTAGGTATATTTTATACCTTAGGCTGCTATTTACTCTTAAACCACTAATAATTAGCAATCCCCTAATGGTTTTAAAAGACCTATCCAATGATACCCACACTACAAAATTGGATGAAAAAAAAATCACACCCACTTTACGCCTAGAGTCGTCTATACCTCCTCGGTACTCGAAAACAAAAATGTATTTTAAATTTATTATTGTACCATTTTGCCGGCATAGTTTACTATATATTCGTGTAAAATTACAGCTTTATAGCATTGATAGCCCTGAGCAAAGCCGCGGACAGACAGACAGACATGGCGAAACTATAAGGGTCCGTTTTTGCCATTTTGGCTACGGAAACCTAAAAAACCGTCTTTGCGGCATTTGAGTCGTTAAGCCTCGACTCTGTAAGGTTCGAGTCTTTAAGCGTCGAAACGAGAGTTTTTCACAACACTAGCACTGAGTAGTTTTACAGATAGAACATCATATTTTTTTATTTCAACGAATTCGGAGCAAAAATTGGAAACTGACTCAATTTGTGGAGTTATCCATACCCGTTAAGCGGAATTGTTCTATCCCCGACGATCTTTCGACCGAATTTGATCGACAAGCAGCCTCAAAGTCCCTTTATCACCTCAAAATGGCAATATCAAGCCCACTTGCCTTAATCCGATATTTAATGTTCAACGCACAGTAATTTAGAAGGTGACCATTTGAATTAACCGTCAGTGGCGTAACTGTCACCCAGAATCACCAAATTGAAAAACGGAAAGTTCTAAAATTGTCTATGTCAATTTAAACTGGCTGCCATAGAGCATTTTCCGCCTTTTCAAAAGCGTGATGCGAAAGTAATGAGGGCTATCGCCGCTAGAGGCGCTAGTGTAGCGTGGGGTCTCCGAAATGTCAAATCTCATAGTTTTGGGTGAGCTACGCAGGTTTATTTATAATTACAATAATTTTGTGAATATTTTGCATTACCTGAAATTAATTATGGGCAATTATGCGTTACGGGGCAACGAATGTCTGTGTTTTGAGCAAGTTTAGTCTTTCGGAAACTTTTGTCCTCCCTTTTTTCCGAACAAAACGAGACTACGCAACACT
>NC_133501.1:1081092-1132450 GCF_025370935.1 Choristoneura fumiferana
CTGCATAAATAGATGCATAGGTAAACACTAATTACTATATTCACGAATTCATTTGAAGAGCAAGGAGTGCTAAGACTAAAAAGCCAATGTAAGATAAAGGTATGCTCAGAATGACAAAGATTAAATCTATATATATAAAAGAAGAAACTGACTGACTGACTGACTGACTGACTTATAGATCAACGCACAGCCCAAACCACTGGGGCTAGAATCTTGAAATTTGGAATATATGTTCCTTAATAGATGTAGACGCTCACTAAGAAAGGATTTTTCGAAATTCCCACGGGATAGGAAATATCTAAACTTTTTTCGCTTCTTGTTTGTAGTCGAATATCTGAAACTATTGAGCCGATTTTAAAAAATTCTTTCACCGTTAGTAAGCTACACTATCCTTAATTGACATGGGTTACTTTTTATCCGGGATAATGCGAAATTCCCGCGGGATAATAATTAATTAATTCAATTCGGAGCTGATTTAAAAAAATCTTACATATTATGTGATATGACTATCCCCAAATGACAAAGGCTACTTGTTCTTCGGGAAATTACAAAATTCCCATGGGATAGAAAAAACTGAATGCAACTTCGGGGATGATTTAAAAAATTCTTACATCAATACAAAGCTACACTATTCCTCATTAGTTTAGATTACTCTTCTTCGGGAAAATGCAAAATTCCCGCGGGATAGAAATAAGTGAATTCAACTTCGGGTCTGATTTTAAAGTTCTTTCAACAAAAGTAAGCTACAGTATTCCTGATTGACATAGGATAGGTACGTTTTTCCGTGAAAATGAAAAATTCCCGCGGGATAGAAAAAAGTAAATTCAACTTTGGCACTGCTTTTTAAAACTTCTTTTTCATAGATATGACTATCCTCGATTGACATAGGCCACTTTTTTTTCGGAAAATCCAAATTCCCATGGGATAGAAAAAACTGAATTCAACTTCAGAGCTGATTTTAAAAATTCTACCACTAATATAAAGCTACACTAATTGCTGATTGGTATTGATTACTCTTCTTTGGGAAAATGCAAAATTCCCGCAGGATAGGTACATAGAAGTAAGTAAGACAATCCAAATTCAGCTGATTTTAAAAATTCTTTCACCATAGTAATCTGCAGTATCTCTGATTGACATAGGCTGATTTTCTACAGAAGAATGCAAAAATTCCCGCAAGATCGAAATACTTAAGTACTTAAATTCATCATTGGGGTTTGATTTAAAAAGATATTTTACCAATTGGGAGCTACATTATCTCTGATTGGCATACGCTACTTTTCTCCGGGAAAACGTAAAACTCCCGCGGGATAGCAAAAGTGAATTCAACTTCAGGGTTGATTTATTTATAATTGTATACCTAACTCTACCTGAACAGTACCATGACTGGCTGACTGACAGAGAACGCATAGCCAAAACTACTGTGCTAGAGACATGAAATTGGCATAGATGGACCTAAAGTAATAGAGAGGTGCACTAGGGAAAGATTTTTAGAAAATCCCATGGAATAGGAAAATATCTCAACTTTGTTTGTTTCTTTGTTTGTTGGGGATAATCTCTGAAACTACTGAGTTGATTTAAATAATTCTATTACCAATAGAAAGCTACAATATGTCTCTCATCGACAATTAAGAATACTAAAATAGATCATAACAGCTACGTAATTCATGTCCCGCGGGACTTTACAATTTCTCGAGATACAATCCTATATCCTATATCGTGTAGGAAGTCGCCGGCAAAAGAAACGCGTAGTACTTTAACGTCTTTAACGTTTCAGCGAAACAGGGTTTCAGAGTTGGTACGAATTATGAATGATTAATTACGTATGTAGGTTGATTTTTGAATTCCAAAATGTGCACCATCTGTCTAAAACAACGTCTTACTGTATTTATATTTCCATGAAATCCTCCAAAATCAATCAAAACACGAAAAAAAGGATCGCAGAAAGTAAATGTATGTTAATTGTTACCCAAAGTTTAACGCGAGCGAAGCCGCGGGCAAACAGCTAAATTATGCATAAGGTTTCTCGTTACAAATAACAGCAACATAAGTATCGCTTTGGCATTTCCGATTACTGTTATTGAGAGAATTTTCAAGAGGTAGAATGCTGTGTCTGTATTTGAATTGGAAGACAATAATTCAATCAACAAAAGAACAGTTTTGATTACTTCCGTGGTTTGAGCAATGATTTAGTCCTTAATTCTCCCTCATATTCAAAGCTATATGATCGACCTAGTTACCAAAGATCCCTACTTAATCGTAAACAAAGCGTGAAAATTGTGACAAAAACTATGAGAAAATGACCAAGGAAATAACAATAACAATCATAATTCTCGACTTGTCATGCGACGATAATTATAACACCTATAATTATGAAGTCATAACATTCTTATCAGATGTTGCACGAACCACTTAGTCTAAGTGACTTAACTATCCACAGGTCATTTTCAAGGGGTATTAAGTTTATTTTAAAGCAGTATAGATTATGTGGAAGAGTGATAAGATCCCTAAAACCAACATTCTAGATACTGAGACAAGTTACTTTTCTAGTTGCAAACGAAATGCTACGAAAAAATGCAGGCTGCTATTTCAGAAACGTGACAGGTGACGATGACAAGTGAATAGCAAGTGAAAAGAAGATCTGTGTTAAACTGGGCTTCGTACTGGGTTAGAAAATACCAAATTGGCAGTAACATTGACAGATTTTTTAAATAGGGAGCTGGTGTAAAAGGTGTTTTTACAGATGCCTAGAATTCAAATAGGAGTGTTAAATATTCAGATAGAAAAGCAGCAAGAGCCATCAAAACTCGGAACACTCATACTACAAAGATAAGAATTGTCATAGCAAAGCTACATTACTTACAACAAGAAAAAAATACTGTCTAATTACCTTAGAAAATAACGAATTAAGTTGCTTATTTGCATTGTAATAAGTCCCCTGTAGTAAGTACGCCCGAACTTGCTCGCAAACCTGAAATATAAAGGAATCGATTAAGTCTGAATTTTGTTAGAAGGACCATAACAGTGAATGCTTCAAAATATTAAATATTTTTGTACACTAAAGATAAATTCACATTTTGATAATCAAATAGCCAGGCTCTTTAAACTTGCTAAGTGCCACAAGGAAAGGTGAGGTTTGAGCCCAATTTCTGCTCATTGTCCGTCCCTACCTACCGAAAATCCTATTAATTCTGAGCGGATCTACGGCACTTTGTCTGCAAAACACTGAGCTTTGTGCCTCTTCTTTTTCTTATTAAGATTCAAGATAATAAATCGATCTTAATATTGTATTGAATGTCCAAGATGAGCACATATCATCTAGGCAGGCAGTACTTTTATATCCTAGAGTACTCACTTGCTGCTCATCCAGGTGCCAAGCATGGTGTGCATCGGGCGGCGGGCCGGCCGTGGGGTCTGGGGCTCCGCAGATTCTGTTGATGGCTGAGCGGGCCTGCAGGACCTCGTCTGCCAACCGCTGCGCCGTCGGCAGCACCTCTGTGTGGTGCTCCGCTATCAGGTACTGGACGAACTTCTGGAGTTGCTGCCTGTCCATTTGGAGGAGGGTTTCTGGAAAGGGAGAAAATGATCGTGAGTGTCAGTGTGAGTGATATAACATATAGAGGAAACTCACATAAATATAGATAAACGTTGAACTTGTGTCTTTATAATTAACTCCATTTCAGGTCATAGTAAGCTGAAAATTTAGACGCGTCTAAGAAGTTTTTCAATTTGTTTGTTAATTGGCAGATTAGTTCTCCAAATTTACAATAAGGTACCTAACAAAGCATGCGCCTGGTGCTGGTGGTGGTGTGGCTTTAATTGTGGCCTAGTCAGGGGTAAACTCTCACGTTTTACCTTAATTGATCTAATGCACGCCTATATGAAGGTGTATATCTGAATTGGTATTGGTTACCTGATATCGGCACTCGCAACCGGACGGAGTCGGCATTTCTGATGCGGTACAGCGCCAGCGCGACCACGTGCTGGCACCAGAAGATGTCCCGCGCCTCGCAGCTACATGTCACGCCGGTGATCTTGCATCTGAAATAATCAGGGAGCCATGAGATTAGGAAGCCCAAAGTGGCGCGAAGTGGAAGGACGACGGCAGTCCGAGCAGTTTCTCTTTTCATTGCATGGTTGTAACGTTCTGTTCAAAATGCTTTGTGAGCAACACACGCAATGTATTAGAAAATTACTTAGTGTGCCACGGACCGCTTAATAAACAGTCAAGAACCTATTTGTATCAGGTGAATGAAATCTAGTTTTAAGTACACGGTGTTCGGAGGCTTCGATGGTCCGTCAGATCAAATAGCTTATTATTATTAGCCACATCAAAATATATTTAGATATCGCTTTGCCCGTCATCGTATCTACTTAGTTTCCTAAAAATAAATTGTCAGTAAAAGTGACCAATTACATTACTGAAATCTCTTTGAAGTAGTTTATGTATGTAGTGTTGGGAGCAAGGAGAAAATTCGCTTGCATTTTTTTTGGTTGGGGTTATTTGTAAGATTTGGGAATTCTCATCGGAATTGACTTAAATCCTGGAGTTTCAATTCAACTGACAGGTAATGGTATACACGAGTGAAGCCTAGTAAATCAAATAAGAAAGTGATGAAGCAGTCACGTAATTTAGTTGTTTTGTTTATCTACTTCGTCCGTGCGTCTCTACAGTTAGCACGAGGCACAGCTTGCTTATAAACCGTGACGTGAACGTGACACGGTAGACCTCAGAGAGACACATTTAGGTATTTAATCTGTCACCACTTGACTGGCGTCATATTTCCACTGCAAGAAAACAACGACATCTGTCGAGCCCCAGTAAATGAATGTGGGATCTAAATATATATTACGTCATCATTTATTACTATTCTTAGATAACGCTTAGTTCGCTAATCGAAATCTCAGATGTTTTGCGAAGCGGAAATTTAGGTGAAAGGGCATTTATTAAGCAAGCGTGCTCCATTTTAGTCCACATCTTCGCTTATCGTCAGGCGTGATTGTGGTCAAACGCAAGCCTATTTCGGTGAAAAAAAGCCAAACGTCAAAACATAAATGACACTCAAAATAGCTGCCGCCGTACAAACTAGAGCGTCACAAAACACATCCTGAATAGTAAAATTAGTCGCAAAATCCGTTTCGAATCTAGTGTCTGTCCATAAACTGTGCACAAAGAAATCACTGCCATTATTCGTAACAAAGTTTTGGGTTTTCTACAAAAGGCATTATAAAGGTGCATGGCCCTTAGTAAGGCCTTTTTGTGAGCCACAATCCGACGCTCCTGACCCCTTTATTTCATATTCTTTGTCTTTCGTTTAGTCAATTTTGCTTTATGTTGTAGGAAAAGGAAATTTGACTCTAGTACATATTAAATGACTTCAAATTTCGGAGTTCTTGAGATGAAGGTGTCATTGTTGGCCACTAATATTTTAATGCCTTGCCTGTCCTCTAGCGCAACGCAAATCAGCATCAGTTTATTTGATCTAATTTATTTAACTTCAATTAATTTTACTTAGTGTTACTCGCCAAACTGTACGTTGCGTGCTTGTAAGTATTTTGCTATTTGTTTTTTTCGGATCCTACCTATGTAGTTCGTGTACTTAGGCTCTTTACTTTGACTTCGTAGATTTTTTCAATACAAGAAGAACCTCGTACCTCATACCTGGTGTCGGGTTAGATAACACCTCTCATTTCTTCCATGGATGTCGTAAGAGGCGACTGGATTAGGTTGTACACCGTAGGCGACAGGCTAGCAATCTGCACTATTGTACCGTTTTTGTCAAACTTAAAACCTAAAATGCTAAAAGTGGCTCCGAAGCGGTTAACGTTTCGTGTGCTCTGCCTACCCATTGAAACAGGCGTGATTTTATGTATGTATGTAAGAAGAACCTCTATACAAAATGTCAGTTTAAGCTCAGCATTAATGTAATAAACTTAATTACTTCCTACGTAGCAGGCTGTTACTAAGCTCTAGGGAGTTGCGGACGTGCAGCAGAGTTTTTTAGGCGGTGAGAGTCCGGCACTGTATAGAATCACTGAGTACAGTCACGAGCGTTCATTTGGGACCCACTTTAAGTTCGATTATCTGTCATTTTGTCAATACAACGAATTTTTTTACGAAATGGGTCCCAAATTAACGCTCGTGACCGTACATGTTGGTACCTAAACAATGACAACGGCGTACACTATGGAGTGTAGAGATTGCCCAAAATCAATTGAATTGACAGTCTAATGAAGTGGCAGAACACTGATTTTAGTTTATGGATGAAACTCCATAATGGTACCCCTATTCTTAATGACTATAAATGTCGTATTCTCTCACCTGTCGAATGAGACTGTGACCCTGTATAGCCGCTCGGGCTCCGAGCACGGCGGTACCGCCGCTGGCGCCCGCACCACCCCGCTCAGGTGGAACCCTGGAAACAAGGAGAGAAAATGGTTATTCGTACTGTTTATTCAGGGAACTAGGTAAAGCTTTGTCTAATGTAGGCTCCAGCATCGTCTCTTTCCACCCTCATCCTGTATCGTTTCACAGAAAGTAAAGGTAAATGCAAGCGCGAAGCGTTAAATTATTTAGGTCTGTCTTTAAAGCAACATTACACAACCCTTGCCATACTTGTCATCACTGACGTCACGTACAAACACACTTACACATTATCAATTTGTGTGTATGTGGGCGTGTGTTTTTTTTACTTAAAACTGTCCGTTGACCCCTATCCTATTTCACCATTCTCACCTGATGGTTAAAATGCAGATGAGGCCAAAGGTGTATCACACTGGTTTAATAACAGCCTATTCACTGTACCTATTTAACCGGAAAACAATAAAAATAGTTGAATTTTTAGGATAGTGTACCTATTGTTTTATATGGCAAAGGAGGGGTGCGGGTTATGCGTGTTAAAACATGTGTTGTATAAACGTAGTTGTGTGTGGTGCAATTAGTGGCTCAGTCACTTGGCGGTACTCATGTGGTTTTTAGTGGGCATTTCTTTAAAAGGCGAACTCCACATGTATACCGTCTGATACCCCCAACAGGGCTGGATGCATAAGGCGCATTTTCCACACATTAAAAAAATCAAAAAACCCGACTGCCTTAAAAACTAAAAGGAAGAAAATAAGTCTAGTGGCCTAGAACTCTGTCAAGAAGCTCATTTAAGGTTCAAGAGTCAAGTCAAGACCATTACCAAGATTTTTTGAGCTGGTTACGATTTGAAGGGTCCCGACTGTTGAACCTTAAATGAGCTTCTTGACAGAGTTCTAGACCACTAGACTTATTTTCTTCCTTTTAGTTTTTAAGGCAGTCGGGTTTTTGATTTTTTAAATTTAATGTTTTTTATTTTATACTTTTTTGATATTTCTGTGTATTAGATAAACCATATAACCGTATATATTTAGAATGGGCTAATTATTAGCTTTCATTTGATACCCATATTGTTACAATACAATATATTTTTTCATTCCTCCGCCATATTTTTTTTCGCAGACGCCATATTGAAATTTTATATAGCCTATGTCACTCCGACAGTTATGACAAATCCAATGATACCTCATATATTAAAATCCGTCTAGCCGTTTAGGCTGTAGCGAGGACCAAATAAATGGACATACCCACAACACACATACATACATACATACATACGCTCGAAAAACATATTATAACCCTCCTTTGGGCAGTCGGGTAAAAAGTTCAGTATCATAATGATAACCTTTAGGCGGCGTTCGTTGCGCAGGAGTGGAAAGTTGCCTCAACGCAATCGACGCCCTCGGTACAATTGCTGTTTTCTGCACGAGTTGGTAAACTGGGTTGTGGACTAGTTTTACAAGAACCATGGATTACTTAGATATTTGACGTTATTGCGCGATTGGATCGCGATTATTACCGTCGTATTGTTTAACGCGCTAACGTTCGCGATCGCATTTACTTCCTTCTACCCTCGTATAACGTGCGATAGAAAGAGATGGTGAAAACAATTGTGATTTTAAGTATAACTCCTAAGTAATGTGCAGAAATAATTCTTTGCGTTTGCGCTAACATTTTATGCCTATATTAAATGACCATTGTATGTACCTAAGTGCACAGAATGAGGGCTATCGCGTTTGAATTCGCCGCTAGAGGCGCTAGTGTAGCGTGAGGTCTCCGAAATGTCAAATCTCATAGTTTTGCGTGAGCTAATTTTGTGAATATTTTGCATTACCTGAAACTAATTATGGCAATTATGCGATAAGGGCAATGAATGTCTGTGTTTTGAGACTGCACATTGCACTGTATCATAATGGTCAGAGTTGCTCAACGAGCTATGGAGAGAGGGATATGCTCGGAGTTTCTCTACGGAATCGAATCAGAAATGAGGAGATACGTAGAAGAACGAGGGTCACTGACATAGCCAAGCGAATTAGCGTGTTGAAGTGGCAATGGGCAGGCCATATAGCACGGAGAACAGATGGCCGTTGGGGCCGAAAGGTTCTCGAATGGAGACCGCGGATCGGCAAGAGCAGCGTAGGACGTCCAACAACGAGATGGACGTACGGCTTCTGGTTAAAACAGGTTCAGGTTCACAGTGTATGCAGACCACTTTTAATCGAAGTAAATGGAGTTCTACGGGGAAGGCTTTATGTCCAACAGTGGACGTCCTGCGGTTGATATGATGATGTTTTAATAACGTAGGCAACCAATTTCCTTGCTTAATCGAGCCGCATAGATGAAAAACTAGACCATTGAAACATTTTAGGCACATCACAAACTGGCATGTATATAGAAGTTAGTTATACAAGGCATAATTCCAGTATTTTAATGGCTTTGAAACGGTCAATATTTTGTAAATAGCCGTCCGAGGTTCAGACGTTTGAAAATATTTGCACAGGCTCGATTTAACGACGTGTGACCGAAACTATGAAACTGTATCCTGTTTCTAGTGTTTATTATTAGATTAGGTACAGTAAGCATAAGTAGTCAGAAGCAAGAAAAATCTTTTATATTTGATTACAATTTTTTTCAAACCATAAAGGTTAACTTTTTAAAGAGGTCAAAGACATTAACCACAACGCACTTTACACTTGGCCAGTTGCAAAATTAACGCGTCAGAAAATAAAAACAAGAGCACCCGTTTCCGAACGAGAATCGATTACCCCGTGATTATGAGCACGTTCAGAAATCGAAGTCGAGCGTACTCGGAGGCAATCTACTGCGATTCGTCAGGGTTCGAAATTCGAGCTGACGCAACGGCTTTTTAGGGTTCTATAAACGTCAAGTTTTGAATAGGAATTTCGAAACCGGTTTTTGTAGTTTATTGGTGATTGTGGTGATAGGTAATTTATCGTGTGAATTTGGTATTTGTACATGTAGGTCTTTTATAGAAGAGTAACCGAATTGACAGACAACGCACACCGCAGCCTAAACCACTCCAGATAAGTAGGTATTAGTCTTGAAAATTGGCAAGCATATGCGTTGAATACCGTAGAGTTGCATTAAGAAAGGATTTTTCGAAATTCCTATGGGATAGAGAAGTTCCTAGCTTGTTTCTTTCATGGGGATAATACTGCTGATACAAGCTAACTAGTTTGCTAAGTATATTGTTATGATTGCAACTAAGTAACATATATAACAAAAAACTTTAACACGTTTTAGTCTTAAATACGAGTATAGTTAAAATGATATGACTTTCTATGATTGGATATGTGGTAAACATATGTTCAATGGCTGTCTGAATTCATGTAGCACAGTATTTAAGTAAAAAAAAAATCAGTTAAATTATACAACACCGCCGTCCAAAGAACGTTAAAACCTTAATTAAGAGTAATCAAAAAAAATTAAGATTAAACAGTGTAAATGGATTTTTTGTCACAATCAAATCAACTTTCACTTTAAAAAAACGCCCAAAACTTTTTAGAGTACCACAAAAACCAGAAGCAATTGTTGATACGCCATAAAAAGACTTCGTCTTATGAGAAATAAATCAATTAA
Organism: Choristoneura fumiferana; assembly: GCF_025370935.1. Lineage (NCBI taxonomy): Eukaryota > Metazoa > Arthropoda > Insecta > Lepidoptera > Tortricidae > Choristoneura > Choristoneura fumiferana. The sequence goes on from NC_133501.1 coordinate 1,091,051, forward strand.
GTCGATAAAACTGCACTGAACCGACGCTGGCATCGAACGGTGAAATCGCAAATAGTTCATTGTTAAAAAAAATAAAAGGGATTGCATGCTACAAATGAAATGAGTTCTTAAGGCGTCGCGAATAAGGTTTGATTCAGTGTGAAGGTTTCTCAAGCTTCCTTTTGGGTTAGGGACGTGGAAACTGGCACTCGAGAAAAGAGGTTAGGAAAGAAGAAAAAAATGGCGGCGTTAGCACAGCTGCTTGGCTTGGCGCGCTTTTTGCACGATTTGTTATCCGATGTATAAAAATACACGGTACATATAAATTATCGCATATAATGTTATGTTTGCTCGAGTGGTTATATCAATCAGAATTTGCAGTTCCTACACGGTTTATCGCAAAAAATACGGTACACTTACACTAAAAATGTTGCAAAATGATTTCATGCGTAGATGCGTAGTTTTTTTATATCAAACATCTGATTGAAGACTTGTTCTGCCAAGTACTTTTTTTTCTCAAGCCATTATAAAAACCTTGCATTTATTTTAGCTAAGTATTAGCAGGATAAAACAAAAGAAAGTCCAGACAAAGCCAAGAGCCGTTCGTGAGGAGGAGAGGTTAAAACTTTTTTAATATCCATGATTGCGTTCGATATCACAAATTGTTTGTAACACGAACATATACGAAATATTAGCTGCGAAAAACACGCGAAAACTGAATAATGCCTGCCTGTATTCACCACCCATCTACACGCTAAGGGATCGCGTCGCGCGTTAACTATTAATTAGTGTGCTTGCGACTCTGTCCAGAAATATTTATAATAATTTTAATTAATTTATTCAGACAATGAGGTTAGTAAAAAGCTCAAATAACTATCATCATCATGTTAGCGTGAGTTAAATGTCAACAGTTTCAGAAAATGAAAAATTATTTACGGGCGTTAAATGTCTAAAATAAATTAAATGAGATGATGATTTAAACAACATTTACAAAAAATAACAAATAAATATAAGTACAGCAGCGTCACAGTGTAGCAGTCAGTCACCAAATTGTTAGGAGAAAAGTTTACAAATCGCGTTCATAAACACAGACATTCATTCGTAATGCATAATTGCCATAATTAATTTCAGGTTATGCAATATTCACAAAGATTTACTTTTGTGACAATAAATAGAGTCACTCAGTGAACTCCGTCTCTTGACATTTGGAGCCTCACGGCTACACTAGCGTCCTCTAACGATTTCCATATGGCGATTGGCCAGTATAATTACCTATAAAAGACTTATTTAATGTAAAAATGCATACAAATAACTTGGATCACCATTCATGTTATTAAAAGGATAGTTAAAAATGTTAACAGTTGTAAAAATGAAAATGGATAAATTGGCTGCTACGGTAAAATTGAATGTTATAAAATGTCTAGGAAATAAAATTACAATGATTTGATGATTTCACAACATGTATGGTACAAGTAATCTTGACTGCTACGTACTATATGTACACTCAAGTGTACAATATGAACTTATTCAGTTTCAAAAATAAGTACCACAGACTCTTATTTCGACGCAATAAGGCAGTAGTAATTTATTTTTGACTGGTTTGAATAGATACTTATTGCACTAGACTGTACAAATGCAGAGAAAAATAATTTAACTGAAAAAACTAACTTGGTCTAAGACTACCTAGGTATAAGTATTTACAAATATCACCCAGATCGCTACTATTGGTGTGGCCAAAAAGCTAGCTGCGTTTTGTGAGGATATTGTAGAGTGTATTGTAGTAAATTACGTCTAACTCTGATCTACTGAGCTTTGCTCGGAACTCCTTATTGTTATAAAACCGTTTTTTTTGGGAACATACTTATACGTATTGAAATAAGCTTTAAAAGTAAAACGTGAACTAAATAAATATAACATACAGCGTGTATTTTTGATACTACCTCAAACTTTAATGGTAGTTAGTGAAGGCCGTAAATATTACATTTTATTATGTTTTAGTAAAAAAAATGGACTTATAAAATTAATTAGCACGCAATGTATCACTACGTAATTCACCTTTGTTTTTGTTCAAAACGTCGCACTTGTTGACGTGACAGCTGTCACAGAACGCTTCTCTCTCGTATCAAATTATTGTACGCATTACAGTGCCGCTCGAAAATATTTCAAAAATTAATTACGCTCTGGTACAATTCTAAATTATATTAAATTATAAAAATATTTCGATATCGGTTCGCAGCACTTAAATCGTCGTCTAGTTACAGTTTGAGGTAGTATCAAAAATACACGCTGTAGATAAAAAAATAGTAAAAAGATGTCATGTCTGACCTAGGATTGAACCTTAGATCTCCCATTTGTAGGACAACACTATATCGCTGATCCACTACGCTAGTGTTAGAGATCTGTGCCATCAGTGGATTGATTAATTTGATAGCCGATCTTGTGCGTGAAATTAACTAAAAAACTTGCCAAAACACGCTTTTTTCGTCGAAATCGATAGAGCCGTTACCAAGATCTTAAAAATAAGTATACAATATAGTTCCGTATTCTTTGACGACCGGATATGGCAAGTGGTTTGAAAACCTGACTACGAAGCTTGAGGTCCCGGGCTTGACCCCCGGCCGGGGTAGATATTTGTATGAATAATACGAATCTTTGTTCTCGGGTCTTGGATACTTACTTAGGTATGTATTTATCTACATAAGTATGTTTATCCGTTGCCTGGTATTCATAGTAAGTACAAGCTTTGCTTAGTTAGGGACTAGGTCAATTTTGGTGTCAAGTGTCTCATGATATTTATTTATTTTATTTTGAAACTGACGAGAGCCAATTTATAAAAGGCCTATTGCAACCTACTTACATTCCATGTTCCGCAGTTTCAACACAGCAGAACAAGGCAAACTCGCAAAAAGTTATAAGATAACAATGTAAGTAAATTAGATTGCCGGCCGTTATTTTATTACGATAAACCTTGGCCTGCCATTGGCCGTAATGTAATAGCAAGGTTGAGTGACGTAGCGTGACTCATGACGCGTCTTGTGAGTAGGAAAGGAATAGCAGTGGAAGGATGAGCGGTCCGGTCTGGTCACTACTAAACAAAGGCCTCCTCCTTAGAACCGTAGTAAAAGAGAACAAAGTAGGTTCACTACGAACAAAAGTACATCGCGCGGCTTAAATGTGTGCGCGCTGATAATTTAAGAAGGATTAAGTTTTCTTTAGTCGAGGGGCTGCGCTGCCGTCGGTGCCGTACGTTTTGATTTGATGATCACCTTTTACGTTCGCGTACTCGTATTTACGTATTTTTTATATAAGTTATAGTTATAATTAATAGTATATAAGTGTAGTGTGATAGTTTCGTGCAACGACACATAAAAAATAATAGATACCTACCTACCGATAAAAAATATAGTTATAGTATTATGTGTAGGAAACAGAGGAGTATGTACATACACTACACAGTCGCCATCACCACTTCGGCGAATTTATAAATAATATTTTTAAATGTAGTATAATAATAATAATAGAGCGGCAAATAATCTGATTTCTCTAGACACAGATATTAGACAATTTTAAGTTAACTTTCATACTAAAATTATTTGTCGGTAGGTAATTAATTAATCTAAAATAGACATCGACAACCCTAAGCGTCCGCGCCGGAGTAGGCAGATAAGTCTCTTTAGGACCTAAAGGGTCGGAGTGTACTTCTTCTCTTTTACTATGTTAGAACGCCACGATGAACGACATCACTTGCATCCGTGTTTGCAACTCTCACAATGCCGTCAGTCCACCTAGTGGGAGGCATACCAAGTACCAACGCTCTTCGTCTTCGAGCGATGTGGACCGCCCGTTGGCACTTCAACTTGCATATTTTGCCAGCTATATCGGTGACATTCTATACAGCCATAGGTATATGTAGGTATAGGTATAGGTAGCCATTCTATGGTATATCTGTGCCTCTAGTGTGGCGTTTTCACAAAACATTCGTTTACTATTCGAAGATATAAATCGAGCTTTCGATCGTCGATACGTAGCCGCCACATGTCCACGGCGCGGCGTCGTCACCCGTTTTCGTTACGATACGCGGATGAAATAGTTTACGTAGCAAACCTACACTCACAAAGGTTATTGCGCAGCAACTTTCCGGCTACCGCGCAAAAAATCCGAGTGTTTCCATAAAACTTGAGATTTTAAGCCAACAGTCAAGAAGTATCACGGGAAAATACACTAAGCATACTGTATTCCGGATTTGCGACCGCGAAAGAAACTCCGCAATAGTTCTCTCCCATAGCTCGCTGCGTGACTCTGAGCCTTTCCATGAAGCCAACAGTCAAGGACCACGTCCATCATCAGCTTTATCAATTATACATCAGCACAGCAGCACTGCATTTTTTGCGATCGAAGAATATGTTTTTCGTGAACCAATAAAAACGCTTCATTTGCCTATCCTCACTAGAGCTGCGCTGAACGAGGACAGATAAATGTGTTTCTACTGGTTCATAACAAACACCATTCCTCGCAACACATCCTCAAACATCTCTGGTGGAATGGAAACTCAGCCTATATATAAGGTTTATTAAAATAGATAATTTCGCATTTTCCCGAAATAAAAAGCAGCCTAAGTTAATCTGGGATAGTTGGGAGATTTCATCCAATCCGCACTGGGCCCCGTTGGAACTTAGGCCCAAGCCCTCTCATTTTGAGAGGAGGCCTGTGCTCAGCTGGTGGGCGTGTATAGGCAGGGATAATAATGGTAAATGGAAGTTTCTATCAACGAAAAAATCGGTTTAGTAGCTCTAAAGCTCACCTTCAACATACATTAGTTTAGTTTTATGTGGTAGAGCCTCACTGGAACCACTTGCTGGCTGCAGTACGAATGGGCCGGCTCGACCGGGTTAGTACAGTCACCAGCATTAATATCTGCCACAGCGGAGCATGCAAAAATATCTGACACGTCCTTCCGACCCTAGAAATAGAGTCGTATCATATATTTATGCACGCTTGTTGTGTCAGATATTGGTGCTGGTGACTGTACCACACTGCCCCAGAATACCGGCGTGAAATATTAAACCCTCCCCAATTAGCCCTCTTTTAGGCCTAATAATGCTGTAGGTGTCCATGGGCGGCGGTGATCACTTACCATCAGGTGCCCCGCATGCTAGTTTGCCAACAATTTGATATAAAAAAGGGAAGATGACCCAAAGAGTCAGTACCTACCTACTTATTTAGTTTAGTTACCAGGCGAGGCGATAATCAGTTAAGGTGACCTAGGCGCACCTAGAAACAATATACCATGGGACCCCTAGTGAGAACTAACTACAATGTATAATAGAAATACATATAATAATAGCCTTTTAATACCTATTGTGGGTATTTCCCACTATTAGTTAATAGTCAGTGAAGCGCGAGCGGTTTTAGGTATATTATAAAGAAACTTGGTAACAGATTTCATATAAGGTGGGCCCTGTAACAAGAGCAAAATACCACAGCTTCCACTCTTCATCTTGAGTTCATTTAGTTCTACATATTTTGAAAATAACTTTTATTATGATTTTTATTAAGTACAAGCTTTGCTTAGTTTGGGACTAGGTCAATGAGGGCTATCGTTTTTTGTCTTACTAGATGGCACCACTGTTGCGTGAGGTTTTTAAGTATGGCTTTCATAGTCTGTTATTACGGGTGTGAAAACAAAATTTAGATTAAAATCATATTGAATACACCTTAAAATCGTACCATAATAATATCGAGCAACCACAGGTAATGCAAAATATTCATAAAATTATTCTAATTATACAAAAGCTCACCCAAAAACTATGAGATTTGACATTTCGGAGACCTCACGCTACACTAGCGCCTCTAGCGGCGAATTCATTCGCGATAGCCCTCATTGGTGTGAAGTGTTCCATGATATTTATTTTCTCAAACATGCTCGGAAATGTATGCGTTAATGTCACGAAATAGAGACATGAAGTTTCTCATTTATGGCTCCCTACCACCTCCCTACATAACTTCTTGGCCTAGGCCATGAAGTATGTATGAAAATCCATTATTGTCCGCTGCTCTAACTTTTTAAATTTGCTTACTAACATTAAACTGACAAAAGAAAAATTACAAACAGCCAACCACCACTACTCTGTATGCATTTGCGATGCGATGCGATGCGACGGACGGACGGACGGACGGATGGATGGACGGATGGATGGACGGACGGACTGATGGACGGACGGACGGATGGACGGAAGGACGGACGGACGGATGGATGGATGGACGGATGGATGGACGGATGGATGGATGGATGGATGGATGGATGGACGGATGGACGGACGGACGGATGGACGGATGGACGGAAGGACGGACGGACGGACGGACGGACGGACGGACGGACGGACGGACGGACGGATGGACGGATGGATGGATGGATGGATGGATGGATGGATGGATGGATGGATGGATGGATGGATGGATGGATGGATGGATGGATGGATGGATGGATGGATGGATGGATGGATGGATGGATGGATGGATGGATGGATGGATGGATGGATGGATGGATGGATGGATGGATGGATGGATGGATGGATGGATGGATGGATGGATGGATGGATGGATGGATGGATGGATGGATGGATGGATGGATGGATGGATGGATGGATGGATGGATGGATGGATGGATGGATGGATGGATGGATGGATGGATGGATGGATGGATGGATGGATGGATGGATGGATGGATGGATGGATGGATGGATGGATGGATGGATGGATGGATGGATGGATGGATGGATGGATGGATGGACGGACGGACTGATGGACGGACGGACGGACGGATGGATGGATGGATGGATGGACGGATGGAAGGACGGATGGATGGACGGACGGACGGACGCACTGATGGACGGACGGACGGATGGACGGAAGGACGGACGGACGGATGGATGGAAGGACGGACGGACGGACGGACTGATGGATGGACGGATGGACGGAAGGACGGACGGACGGACGGACGGACGGATGGATGGATGGATGGATGGATGGATGGATGGATGGATGGACGGATGGAAGGAAGGATGGATGGACGGACGGACTGATGGACGGACGGACGGATGGACGGAAGGGCGGACGGACGGACGGACGGACGGACGGACGGACGGATGGATGGATGGATGAAATATTTCCTCACATTGTTTGAGAAAAGCACTATACAAGCCTCGGCCAGAATAGGGATTGCTGGACTCATTTTATCCGGCCTCGTCTACGACTCGGCCGTCTACCCCGAACTCGTCCATCAATCCCTTACTTCATGGCCTCTGCAGTAATGTACTATTATTTAATTGGACAAGCAATGTATTGCGAAATCCGTCCTTTTATTACGTGACAGGCGATGTCATTTAGGCTATTGGGTGCCGTACATTGAAGATATACCATTTAATTTGTTTGGAATAAACATAATGATGATGAAATTATAATTATTATATCTTTGTAGCGGTCCGAGGGTCACCAACGGTGCTGGCTGAAAATCAGCGCTGGGGTGTTTATTATTAACGCTTCAGCATTATGCTGAGCCAGTGTCCTATTCACAACCGCAATGACACATACTTTCCTACGTGTTGTCTATTTGTACTTAATACTATTGTTGTGTCTTGTGTTGTGAATAAATGTATTTTCTTTCTTTCTTTAAATTACTTAATTTTAGAAAGTTGCAGAACTAAAGTAGTTCCATTTGAGTAGCAGTACCTGTGTTTTAATGTTTTGCTCCTGTTACAGGGCCCACCCGGTATAAGAATCTGTGAAAATAGAGTCCGGATAGTCGTAAAACTATTTGTATGGTGAAATCGGACACGGAACTCAGATCTAGTGCGTAAATTATCATAAAAATAATTCTACAATTACTTCAGTCCGTAATTTTAGGGATTCGGATCGGATTCGAATCGGACGTAGTACGGGACCACTCTTAAGATTTGTACACATTACACCGCATATCAAAACACTATCAAAATTATACTTCAACTAGCCAAAGGAACAGAAATAGCAAAATTAGATATTGTCTACATCCGCCATGTTCGAATGCTACAAATCGAATCCCAGTCAAGTTATTAAAAACGTCATTAGTTACAGCACACCAGAAATAATAAACATCATAAACACCTAAAAGCCTAATGATTTATTTAAATTATACGGTAGATATTGATTTTATTGGCTAGAAAGTTAACGTATCGTACAACCAGTTTGGCTTGGAAAATATCTGAATTTTAATCAAGTTAAAAATATCTCGCAGATGCATAACAAAACTATGGTCTACCAATAGTGGTAGTTTTCGTTACGCCGCCACCAAATGTTGGAACAACATTCCTCCACCCATTCGTGCGCTAAAATCAACAACTGGTTTTAAATTTAAATGTAAAACCATTTTTTAAACTTACAATTGAGAAAATGAATAAGTAGGCACCTCTCAATCTTACCTTGGATTTTTTTTATTTATTTTTCTTTTTCACTTTAGGCGCTCATAATGTTTGTTGTCCTTATTAATAAGCTAGAAACGTCGATTTCGCTTTACCAATTGGCGGTAGACTGAATGAGTTCGGTTTATTACGTTACGTTACGATCTCAAAAATGTATCCACTGTTGGTTGGCGTATTATTTAGTCAAGTAAGATACTTTTAATAGAAATACCTGTGTTTTTGTTTTAAGGAGTCAAGTATGTAGCATGTTGTTTTTAAATAACCATTTTAACAGTAATATGCATTATTCATATTTGCAAAGTATACTTTTGGCGGTGACTTAAAACATTTCAACTGCACACGATTGAACTGTTTAAGCCGGTGTTGCCATACAATTTAATATTTGTTTTATTTTATTTTAAATTTTTATTTTAAGTTAGTTTTTAGATAAGGTCCTCACTGAAAATCAGCGCCACGGCTTGCCGTGGCATTATGCTGAGTGGGGACCTGTTTAGCGTCATGTATGTCTTTATTTGTTCTGTTTGTTCCTATGTTTGTTTTTATGGCGTTAAATAAATGTATTTTCTTTCTTTCTTTCTTTCTTTCTTTCAATAGTTCATTTATTTATATTATTTTGGTATTTTAAGCAACAACCACGTATAATACACAAGAAAGAAAAAATATAGTGCCTATACAACACAGTAGTTTTATTTTATGACTGTGGAAGCATTTTTTTTATTCGACTGTATGGCAAACGAGCAAGTGGTTCTCCTGATGGTAAGAGATCACCACCGCCCATAAACATCTGCTACACCAGGGGTATTGCAGATGCGTTGCCAAACTAGAGGCCTAAGATGGGATACCTCAAGTGCCAGTAATTTCACCGGCTATCTTACTCTCCACGCCGAAACACAACAGTGCAAGCACTGCTGTTTCACGGCAGGATTAGCGAGCAAGATGGTGGTAGCAATCCGGGCGGACCTTGCACTAGGTCCTACCACCTAAACTTGGAAGATTCAGTACACAACAATTTAATCCTCTGATTTTCATAAAAATCGTTACAGACATTTTCAGAAACAGAAACCTCATCATCGTCCCAGCCTATATACGTCCCACTGCTGCGCACAGGCCTCCTCTCAGAACAAGAGGGCTTGGGGCATAGTTCCCACGTGGGCCCAGTGCGGATTGGGAACTTCACACACACCATTGAATTGCTTCGCAGGTTTGTGCAGGTTTCCTCACGATGTTTTCCTTCACCGTAACCGAAACATCGCACTTGCAAACGTAACAGCTGTCACAGATCCACTTCTCTGTCATGTCAAATTATTGTAGGTATGGAATACGAGCATGTTACACCAAAAATTAATATTGAAATCCGACCTGGTAGTTTTTTTGGCTCTGTATCTGGTAGTTAATGCTAAACTTAACATTTATAACAAAATCGCTTCACAGCTCTAAAACCAACGTTGGTTACTTTTTGTGTCTGTATAAAAAATACTATGTATAACTTGTATAATAAGAAAATATTAATATGGCTAGAAATTTAGGACCGTTATTTAAAATTAAAACATAGTTAATTATGTACATATAATCAAAATAACTATCGCAGACCGCTATCCGGCTTAAACCGCCGCGAACCAGTTATTTTTTGGGTAAATCTCATAAATTCCGGTAATAACAGTGCGAGCGCTGTTTGCTTTTATTTACGACTGTACTTGATTCACATTCAGACGGTTATAACTTTTGGGTGCGACTGTTTTTCAGTTTTATATTGTCGGTGTTCGCACTGTTGCTATTTTTTTTTAATTTTGCTTATTATAAACAAATAAAGAATTTGGAGGCAAAAAGCGGATTTCATAATGACTATTTTTTAAATTATTTAACACTCAAACAAAGCAGCGGCCATTATAAGACATAAATTAGGCAAATTACATAATATACCTACCTACTATCTTGTTGTTTTGAATAAAATGCCTGTGACATAGGTACGAACGGACGGACAGGGTGAAACTATAAGGGTTCATTTTGACTGCGGAACCCTAAAAAATAAAGGGCGTCCTCATACTTAAACTTTTTTCAAACGCATCAGTAATTTTACTTATTATGTTTTGTGTGTCCACGGGCGACGGTGGCTGATTTGACCATGGATAGGTACTCAAATAAAAAAAGTATGAAGGAAATGAAACCACATTTTTATAAGTAGTTTAAATTACAATACCTTAAAGGCCTAACCCGAATATCTCTAATGCAGAAACATAACCCTTTCAGACCGGCACTTAAACTACGACAATTTGCATACAAAAAAAGAATTACTTTGAGTAAAATTGGGGCGTAGATGATGAATCCGGGGTCATTTTCCGGATTTTCCGGCTCCATCGTGGAAATTTTTTCGCCAACAATTGTATCATAACGGGCCTCTATTCTTACTGACACTTTTGTGACACCCACGATCGTGTGCTATGGGGCCCATCAGCCAAACCGCACAATTGTGACTCTCACACAATTGTGTTAACTTGGCCCCTATGTTACAATTGTGAGTGTCACAATTGTTTCGACTGGAGCCATCCTTTGCGTAAATTAGCGAATTAAAAAGGAATAAAACCAAAGAAAACATTATCAAACGAAAGTTATTTATTGCAATAATCAACTTTTTTATTGTAGCCATCACAAATTCTTTCAAAAGTTCAGGGGTAAAGTATGCCTTCAAAGTACTCTGCTGGCGATTTCACGGGTGCAATTAAACGATGAGTATCTTCTGGAACGGAGTTACTGTTGAATCTTCTCTTGTTCCATCTTAAAGAACTCAGGGGTGCTTTATCCTCTTTGCTACTACTGCTTGCTTCCGCTGCATCTGACGATGATGAGGAGGACATTTCTTTGTTTGGGGGTAATAAAACGTCTTGCTCGTCCTCACTGCTATCATCACTAGAACCATTGAGGAGGCCCGTGATATCAGCATCATTCAAAGCCCTGTATATTGTGATTAAACACTGAAAATCCAAAAAACAGTCTGGTGATTCATAATACAGTTTGGCCCTTACCCTCACAATTGTGTCATAAAAGTTCATTACATCATGTCAGCGGCAATAAATAAGCCAATGGTATCCAAATGAGCACAAACACGTACAAAAAACACTAGTTTTCTTACCCAATAACAAATAATGTACGCTCCGGAAGAAAAAAACAGATTTAATTTACTTACCTTCGTAAAAGTCAGGAGCATGACCGTACACTGAACTCAGCAAGTTCGCACTTGTACGCCGACTCCCAAAGGCACGAAATTTTGGTTGGGGGGTGTGATCCGAAACTCGCACAATCATGCGACGTTGAGCCCGTTCGCTCCTAGCGCTTAGAAGTCGAAAAAAGTTCAACCTTATGACCCGCACAATTGTATTGGCCGGGTCTGAAAGGGATAAAGAAACGCCTCTTAAAAAAATCGTAATTTTAATTTAGCTGTCTCGATTTTAGGGCAAACAGAGTTTTTACTTCGTTCCACTTGCGACCCGAAAAATATTTTATAGTAATGATTCGCAGTGCTTTCATTATTTAAGATTTTTTTTTTTTAACTTTATTAACTTGATAATTTGCTTAATGCCCATTACTATTTATTTGTATAAATGTAGATTGCTCGGTAGTAATGACAGTGTGTTCTCGAATTTTTTTATACTGTCTGTCAACAATGTCTACGTAACAACGGTCAGTTTGAAAAATAAAATACACTATCTACATTACAAATCTATAATTAGAACGTAAATAAACCCGATAACCTAAAAACACTAGCGTCGATCTCGAACAAAACACCGGTCACAAACGGAACCATCCATGTAATGTTGTACACGAGCCAGTGTGGGTGAGGCGCCAACCAACGACACAATATACGTAACATAGTTGTGTGTATTGTGCCAACGACCAGTTTGTTTACATTAAACCGCGCGCGTGTGCGTGCCGGCTTTCATTGTGTTCGTACTTTACGTCACTGTTTACATCTGCGCTCGTGTGGGTGGGGGCGGGCACGTCATGGTACGCGCGTGTGGGTGTGTTCGCGTGACGTCACGCTGCCGTCACGTCACGTCGTCGTGGTGTGCGTGACGCTGCGCTGTGTGCAGTGTTACATTTGTGACCTTAACCGGCGTAACTCGTTGTCCTTAGTTTACGTAATTATCGTCGCTTATTAATAGAGTAGATATATTGGAATTTAGATAAATATAAATAAACAATACAGGTGTGTGTATGTCTGGGTTAAAAATAGTTTTTTTACTAGGAGCTCGTTGGTTTTTAGGGTTCCGGAGCCAAAATGGCAAAACCGGAACCCTTATAGTTTCGCCATGTCTGTCTGTCTGTCTGTCCGTCCGCGGATTTGCTCAGAGAATGTCTGTAATTTTGCACGGATATATAAGTAAACTATGCCGACAAAATAGTACAACTAAAAATTTAAATAAATTTTTTTTAGGGTTCCTCCCATGGACGTTAATGGGGGGGGTGATTTTTTTTTCTCATCCAACCCTATAGTGTGGGGTATCGTTGGATAGGTCTTTTAAAATGTTTAGGGGGTTGCTAAGTCCAATTTTCGATTCAGTGATTTGTTTGCAAAATATTCGACTTTAAAGTGCAAATTTTCATTAAAATTCAGAATGGTAGTTAGTATATCAAACTTTCAAGGAAAACGATAACGGAAAAGTTTGCTTGAGAATAATTAGTAGTTTAAGAGTAAATAGCAGCCTAAGGTATAAAATATGCCTTAACTTGAAAGATTCCGTATAAAATACGAAATCCTTAGAAAAATATCACTTAATTTTTCCGTAATGGCTACGGAAGCCTATTTTGAGCGTGTCCGACACGCTCTTGGCCGGTTTTTTAAATTAATTTCCTACCGTTTAAAAGAAATTTTAATAGTGTTTCTTATTATCTTATACCAGTTTATTCCCGACGGCTATTAAAGAAATGTCAAATTACAATCGTCTTCTCAGTTAGGTGATCGGAGTATAGGCACTTCTAACTTTCAAAGGTACCTAACAGGGAATGTGATCTGGCAATCTTGGCTATTTTGTAGTAAGTAGTTCAGGAATCGAAGATAGCTGATGCACATAACTTAATTCCTATCTTTATTTTCTAAATAATACAGGAACATGAACACATCCTTACAAATATTATAAATGCGAAAGTAACTGTCTGTCTGTTTGTAACTAAAATTTGGCCGGGACTGGGAATCCAAGTCACGCACGATGCACAAAAATATAAATCTGCTCAATTCTTAAAAATAATGATATATTTCACAAACGCTTCCTTGTTCATTAATTAATGTTATCTTTTGAATGACTTATGAGTAGAACACTAATAAGTAAATTCAGTAGCTAATTTTATTTAAAACCTACATTAGCTCTAATATTAATAATTATTGCAAAACAATTATTCTCTTATAAGTTTTGCGTTATGTTGGAAAGATTAATAATTAAAAATTGACAAAAAAATATGTTATTCAAGTGCTTTTCAAAAATATGGTGTTTTTTAAGTCAAGATTGAAAAAAATGCTCGTAATATTGTTTATATGTAGTTTTCTTCCTCGCTGTGAGTTATTAATGCTCAGGATTAATACATAAAATCACATGAAATTCAAGTAAGTACTTAGTCTCCAGTCACTTATTTATCCGATTTGATAATTGGGTTATACGAAAGATATTTGTATTAAAAATAATACTCTTCAATTACATGTTTGTTAATGCAATGTCACTTCAAATTTACATCACCAATAAAGAAAAATCAAAAATACTTGTTTTATTCTTATTATCTATACGAAAGAGCGTAAAAAGGTAACAAACCTGTTCTGTCTGTATATCTATCTGTTTGTGACCTTTTCACGCTTTTAAACCACTGGATCTCTGAGATGAAATTAAGTCTTGAAATAGTTTAAGACCCTAGGAAGGACATAGCATAGCTTTAATTGCATATAGTTCCTGCGGGATCATCATCATCATCCCAGCCTATATACGTCCCACTGCTGGGCACAGGCCTCCTCTCAGAACAAGAGGGCTTGGGCCATAGTTCCCACGCGGGCCCAGTGCGGATTGGGAACTTCGCACGCACCATTGAATCGCTTTGCAGGTTTGTGCAGGTTTCCTCACGATGTTTTCCTTCACCGCAAAGCTCGTGGTAAATTTCAAATTTCCTGCGGGATAGTGTTAAATAAATTTATTTGAAAACAGATTTTTTTTGCGTTTACCACAAATCTCCAAGCTGAAAAATACACTTTGCATGTCAAACCTTTACGACAAGTAAGATTTATGCAAGTTGCATGTTATTTTAGGAGCGATGTAACAAGTGTTCAGCAACATCTGCGAACCAAACTCCTGGGGGAAGCATTTGCCATGCTAATATAACTTTACCCTCGCTAAACTCAAAACCACCGAAAACAAAACCTTGTGAATTATAGCCTAAAGTTCACGGCAATTTTTAATGGCAGCAAATCAGGATTAACGACGCCATGTTATCTTTGCAACTGTCAAAATAAATCCAGTACGAATTGGAACTTTATCAGCTATGTTTAGGGGTCTGGTGAGTTTTTGCAAAGGGTAAAGAAGAAGCTATTGTGCGTTGGATTCGAAACGCAATAACAGAAATGTGTTGCAGATTGCGCTTTTGTGTATATGTGTGTATGCGTGTTTTATTTATTACTATGCCATGCCACCCTGGCTTTTGGTAGAGCTTAAAAATGTCCATGTTGAAAATATTAAAGTAGTGTAAAAAGTTTTCTTGTATTATTGATACAATTAAAAACGATATCTGCGAGTATTTTTGTAACTTTTTTTTTTTAAATTGACTAATTTAAAAAGTAATTTTAGTACAGTGAGATTGCATCGACAAAAACTGGCATAATTTAAAATGGAACCAAGTAACCGCGCAAATTATAGATCCCATCTGTATTTACCACCATTAATTAACTTCAAACATCTGTTAGCGGTTTCTTCTGTGACTTGAACGTGTGATTAACATGAAATGTGGCATTCCACGGCGAGGAAATGACCGCCTAATTATAACAAGACGGCAAAATGCTGTCTCATATATTGACCGATGGGACGGACCACAGTGGAGTAAACTCTTTTTACCTACCTATGGAAGCTTCTCTTTTTGAAATTGACAATATTCTTTTTAATGGATTTTTATTATTTTTTATTAATGGCCAGTTCTGTCATTGACATTTAAAAAAATGTTCTTTTAATATTATGCCAATTAATGAGTACTAAGAAAGGGAGGTATTTGGAAGTATGTAAAAAATAGACAATATAAAAGTTATCTTTGGGTAACAAAGTAAATCCAATTCTGTTGGCGCCACACCTGCGTCTACGGCACAGGTGCCGGAAACGTATTAAATAATGCACCCTTTGTTTTTTAAAACGTTTATGTGAACGCATTATTATTGCCGTAATTATTGATGTAATGAAGAGATTGATTAAAAATTACTTAGCACTAAGTCAATAAAATGTACATTGTGTGTGTATGTTTTGTACCATACCATCCATATATATTATATATAATATTATAAATGCGAAAGTGTGTTTGTATGTTTGTCCGTCTTTCACGCCGTAATGGAGCAACGGATCGACGTGATTTCTGGCATAGAGATATTTTATGGGCCCGAGAGTGACATAGGCTACTTTTTACCCCGGAAAAATGCACAGTTCAGATAACCGAATACCACGCGGGCGGAGCTGCGGGCAAAAGCTAGTTGTGTAATAAGTGTTTATTTAACCTCCTCTGAATTGAAAAATTCTATGCCTTTATGGTTCTGGTGCTGTACACAAAACCTTTGTCCCTTAAAAAGTTGTCAAATTGGAAACGGAACTGGATTCTAATTTTGAATTTTTGACGAGGTAATTTTGTTTTTTTCCCCTTGGCACTCTTTAATTCGGAACCGGTTCCATATTATTTACCTTTCTCTTTCCCTTTATTTGTTCAATGAATAAATAAATATTTTATTACATTTTAAGCCATAGTTAGCTTAATTTTAAATTGCAATAGGTCCACATAATTAATTACAGACTATAAAATACTCATTAAAATTGTAAAATAAAGAGCATTTTATTTGAAATATTTTCTTCTTTATGAAACTAATTACTCCGGTATTTATAATTATAACGTAGGTAGGTAGGCCGCGGTCAATGCCCATTTAATGAATTTAATAATGTATACACCAGTTTCAATGAAAGATACACTTGGAGTCCATACTTTTGGCTGTAAAATGGTAGGCAAATGTCCAGTGACCAATGTATGTATATAAATAAAGAAGTTATTATTTATGCGAAGAAAGACCCGCATGACAGCTGTCACATGCCACAACTTGTTATTATTCGAGCAAAAACCGAATGTAAATGACCCATGTATTAGCTATATGGTAATAGTATAGACAAATTTATGTCTTTTTAAGTTGGAAAAAGTATATGCGGGCCAGATGTTGGGGGTGTCTCGGACATGACCGTTGGGTCATTAGAACAGCTGCTAGATAAGGAAGTTGGAGATAAGACTTAGTTTATGCGTCAGGGAAGACTATCTATGTATCTTAATATAGTGAAATAAGGACGAAATTATTGATTTGAGTGAGATACAGAAAAACCGGAAGCTGTGGTGGCCTAGTGGTTTGACCTATCGCCTCTCAAACAGAAGGTCGTGTGTTCAAACCCCGGCTCGCACCTCTGAGTTTTTCGAAATTCATGTGCGGAATTACATTTGAAATTTACCACGAGCTTTGCGATGAAGGAAAACATCGTGAGGAAACCTGCACTAACCTGCGAAGCAATTCAATGGTGCGTGTGAAGTTCCCAATGCGCACTGGGCCCGCGTGGGAACTATGGCCCAAGCCCTCTTGTTCTGAGAGGAGGCCTGTGCCCAGCAGTGGGACGTATATAGGCTGGGATGATGATGATGATGACAGAAAAACAATAAAAATATCGAAATATTATTACTTATGTAGAAATACCTACTAAGTGAAACGAAAAATTACCTACAACAAGGTTACCTACGACATCTGGTTTCCTACATTCTCCAATTTAATTAATAACAGAAGTTTTACCCTGTGTCTGATATGGATGTTAACAACATGAGACTTACATGTTAAAAGTTTAAAGTTTATATTATGCCTTATATTTTGTGATACTATAGGTAAATGGGAACGTCCATTACACAAGATTCTTTACGTTACCCGTAAGCTAAGGTACGTAAATACCCAGCCAGTTAAAAGAAACTTTAGCTCGTATCGTGTGAACCAGATCAGTACAAAGATTTCAACCCCGAAATTAAGGACGAGGAAAGTTATAATGAGCATTAACGACAAAATCAAGCGTTAAGTTTGCACAAAATACTTCACCAAAGTCGATCATTGCAAGTGAAATGTTAAAATCCAAAATGGCAGCGTCGAACGAACCTGTATTCGTGATATTTAAGACACGCCTTTTAAATGTCAAATCGATGATGTTTACAATGAAGCAGTGACGGTGGTCTCAATATTAAACTTAAATTGACTAATTTATCGTAAAGAAATGTGCGTTGAGGTTAATCTGGATTTATACTGATTGTTTTTATTACAAGTAGGTTAATTGACTGTAGGAAATGTCACATTCGCTGTTAAGTTTTTAATGCATGCTCTAAATTACAGTTAAAGGCCGCCCTTGATAAAGGAAAAGGTAAAGTTCAATTACCACGTAATATCGTTAACAGTGACTGTAACTGTGTGTATTATGTTCATAACCTAATTAAATTAGTACGAAAACGATCCTATCATTCTCTCAAAGGGCCGGCAACGCACCTGTAATACCCCTCGTGTCGACAGGTGTCCACGGGCGGCGGTAATTGCTTCCCATCTGGTGACCCGCATGCTAGTTTTCCCCTCTTATGTATATAAAAAACGTTGAAAAACAGCTGACGTTGTCATTTCAAAGTTCAATATCTCAAAAACTGCTGAACCTATTCTAATGAAACATAGCTAAGAACGCAACGAGACTGCTATCACGTAAAAAAACCCGATCGATGCCGGTCCATCACCACCACTTTGTCAGCGTGACTGATATGTATATTCATGTCAAATTAAAGCTTTCTAGTACTAACGGTCTCTGAGCTTACCCGCGGACAGACAGACAGACAGACAGACGGACAGACATGGTGAAACTATAAGGGTTCCTAGTTGACTACGGAACCCTAAAAAGCACAATACAACCATACGGGCCATTGTATTTGTGTATTTAGTTTCATAGTACGCACAGTCAAGTCAAGAACCTCTACATGTTAAATCATACATGTAAACATTATAGTACCTATAGTACTAGTACTACTTACAGATACTTGTGAATGTAGTAAATATAGTACTAGTATTATGTTGGCGTGGGTTCATTATCTCCTACGTAAATAGCTCATTCACTACCCAATACGGTTATTTTTGTGTTCAAGCTACATCCATTGTTATACTTTTCAGAGAAGAAATCATAACAATGACTAAATAAGGGTTACATATTTGAATATCAAAAGTTAAATTACCTACGGGTAAAATGTCGATGTTCAAAATATCGAAAATTAAAATATCAACTGTATCGAAATATCGAAAATTAAAATAACGAAAGTTTATATCGTGGTTAGACAACCTACGTCCAATATAATTTTCGAAAATATATTTATCTACAAAAGTGATATGGAAAGATATAAATATCGAAGATCAAAATTTCGAAGTACAGAGTATCGAATATCCTATGTATGAACTATCACATGACAGGGTCAACGGAGCTCCGCTCTCTCTATTCCGCTCAGTTAAGGCGCTTCGCGCCTTGACGCAATACTAACCTAACCTAACCTATTGAACATGAATTACCAAAAATATTTGGTTCAGTTAGGTTAGAACAGTGACCACAACAACGCACGAGCCGAGCGAGCGAAGCGAGCGTGCTGCTGCAGCGGCCGGCGAGTGCTAAAAATTACTAGATTATGTAAAATAAACACTACTAAGAGAAAGGAGCAATAAGTAAAGCAGATTTGTAGGTATGTACGATATTTTAATTTTCGACATTCAAATATGTTGACATTTACAACTATATTTGCTATCGATATTTATTTTTACTCATTCGATATTTTAATTTTCGATATTTTGAACATCGACATTTTACCGGTAGATATTTAACTCTCGATATTCAAATTAAAAACCCTTATTAAGTGGGTTATTATTTCGAGAGGTTCAATTGTGTTCAGACTCAAATTTTCAGTTATAAAATTAGAAATATATCGTTTATTGTTTTTAAGTTGCTTGGGATATTATCACTGAAACTTGTGGTAAATACATTTTATTCTATTTTATCTTTTTTTCCACAATAACTTAAATTTTCTGCACAAAAGTCAGTTACGTGGTCAGGTTCGGATTATCCCTGATTACTTTGTAGTATTGTAAAAAATACAAGGTATAGAAAAACTTGCTGTTTAAAACATGGATTGAATGTTCATAATATGATATACCATGCATGCAAACATAAAAAAATTACGACATTGATAAGACTATTTTTTTCTACATTTCCCGTTGTTCCAAAATACACCATCATTTTCGTAGCCACACTTATTAAGTATATTTTAAACAAAAAAAAGAGGTCAAACCTCCTGTAAATCCTTTTTTAACTATAAGCAACTTTGAAAATAAGACTGCGTCAATATAACGTATAATGTTTATCGCAAGTCATAATTATTTATCTATAATTAATTTAATAAAGGTTCAGTTAGATTTGCGTCAAAGATCGAGCGTCATTTTCGTTACGGTTGCGACTTGGTAAGTATTGGGTAAATAAATATAATGTTTTACTGGTGCTGTGTCATTTGCAGTTAAGTTATTCAATATTGATTTCATTTGCTTCAAACCTATAGGATATTTACTGCAGAGCCGCAAAAGTAAGAGCTTTTCAATTTCGTGGTCATCATTTTCGTGGTCCTATGGGCCACGAAACTGATTAAAGACCACGAAAAAGATGATTTTCCCTACAAGTAGAAAAAATACAGAACACTTTTTATAGAATTTTCTGCTTTTTACAGTGTAATCGTTTATGCCGTTATTGATTTAATTGATTCAAAACGAAGAATGGTTGACCGTCAACAACATTTGCTCCAGGTGTGGTTATAGGAATTATGACCAGTGCGTCGCCAATTTTGTTAACTGGCGAGAGGTTCAAGAATTATTTTGCCCTGAATGTACGTGTGAAATGTATATATCTAAATATTAAAAGAATACTTCGTCATTTAGAGGAGCATTTTGTTGTGTTGTTTCGTTGTAACATAATTTCGTTCTGGTTTACCGTAGACCTGCACGGGGGCGAAGGTATTGAAAACTGTTTTGATTTGTGAGTTGAAATTATTAATCTTACTTTAATTAAGTAATTTCTAGATAGTATTTAAAAGGTTACAAAAATGACAATTTGAAGTCGTCATTTTCGTGGTCAAGTTTTAATTTTTTTTTATATAGATATCGATTGTCTATTTCTGTTGATACCTGATTAATTAAATAATGCTTATTCGTTTTCTCATTATGATCGGATTTTCATTCAAATAGTACAATTATAAGATTTTAAAATAAACAAAATGTTCTTTTTCGTGGTCTCGATGCTCATTTTCGTTACCGTTAAAATTGGATTTTTGCTTTTTTTAACCAAAATAAACTTTATCGATCTCTTATAATATAAAGCATCTTATCGGTACATATCCTTATGTTCAAAATAAAACAGACCACCATCAAAATGTGTGGTTTTATTTCTGTAACATTTATCTTACACCTCAAATAATTACCCAAGTAAGACATTATACTTTGCCATTCTGTCAATAAATGTTTAAGTTCTTGCGATTTGTTAATACGTGGATAGCTCAATGTATGTAAATTATATATAAATTATAATAATAAAATCATTTATTTATTTTCTCCTTACAAAAGTACAAAGGTACATACAGCAATGGTTATGAAAAATATATAATGTAATTTTAGAATAAGTAGGAAAGTTTATGCTAATACCATTTATCCATTAATACTTTATTTACTCAACACGCATACCGTATCCTCGAATCATTACTGGCCAGCAATTATCGTACATACCTGGAACAAAGCAAACAGAGCCGTGTGAAACAAACCGTGAAAAATAATAACAATTATGAATTCGCAATGCTACCAACAGCGGATCATCAGCATCAGCCAATCACAGCCGGGCTCTAATTATGCGAACAATTTGAAAATAGAATAGTTTCTGTTTGGTATAAACGGAAACTCGCGTAATAGCGTGCTGTTTCGATATCTAAAGTTTGTAAAGATGTTTGGATGTTTAGATGTTTGTTACGCAATCATGTCTAAACCGCTGAACCAATAAGTCCCGCGGGTGGTATTTTGACTATGAGTGAAAATCACGAAAGTTTAAAACGTTATAATGTATATTTTTTATCCCGATATTCCCATGAGGGGTGACACTCTTTCCCGTCCGGATAATACCGACATGGAAATACCAATCCTATTTTACGTGTACACGCTCGAAGAAACTGACATGAGCTTCTATTGGTGTACAGAGTCGCTATTTCCATGTCGGTCGGTATTATCCGGGCCGGTAAATAGTGTCACCCAAATCCACGATATTTAAGGAAATCCCAGAATTTCAATTCAACTCTGGATCTATGGTTTACGCATGCGTAGCTGCGGATATACTGAATAAGTAGTAAAATATAGTCTTTTGTCATCATTAAAATAATGTTGTGTCGTTTTGTAGTTGACTGTAATAGTACAAAATATGAATCACGTGTTGGATAGAGTTATATAAGTAGTCGAGTAATAAGTGACCAGTTATTTGCTCATCATCCCAAAAAACGAACATTACATTAAATAAAATAGCATTATCTCGAAATGTTCTTTTTGCAGATAGTTTGCATTTTCAGTAATATTAAAATAAATTAAAAACCGCAAAAAAAAAACACCTCAACCATCTGGATTCACGGTAATGCCAACAGATGGAAGTTTCGCGAACAAGTCGTTTTGATACAAAGCCATTCTGATATGAAGACCTTCTGCTCGGTGGTCGTTTTACTACGGAGTTATTTCGAGATATAGGCTTTCTACACATGTGGTCGTTTTGATCGTATACCTTTACTTGCCCGAAATTAATTTGCCCAGATTTCACTTGCCATACCAACGTTATAAAATATATAGAACCGTGCTGGTTTCAGGATTTTTTTAAATGTCATCTTATAGAATGCAGTAGGTTAGGTTAGTTTCATATCAACTTTGAAGAAAATACTATTTCAGAAATAAATTACTTTATGGCAAATGAAAATTATGGAAAATGATACATTCCGTAATTCGAAAATTCGGGCAAACGATAGAGAACCCGTTTTGATACCAAGCGGTTTTGAGATTAAGGCCTTTGCTCAGTGGTCGTGATGCTAACTTGTCATTTTGATATATAGACTATCTGCACCTGTTTTGCGATCTAGTCTTTATGCAGAACAAGTAATTTTGTAGATTCGGTCGTTTTCATACCGATCCAGCATAAGGGTCGATGACCGTACTTTAATTTTCTATTTGTACATAAAACCACATCCACATCTAAAACTATGTTTATACTAATCTGACCCGTATAACAAACAGTTATGGTTCAATATACCGCATTACGTTTGCTTGACCGCAAGATGTCCGAGATAAACGGTACCTTTAGGATTCCCACACTGACCAGGATGTGACATAACATAGGACTAGTTTTTATAGCTTCGTCCCTTACGTCCGTCTGTCCGTATGTCGCAGGAAAAATCAAAATAAAATATATGTAAGTATTTAAAAAAATATCTTAACACTTGTTGCTATAGGATAAGTAGTAGAATTAAATTAAATGGAAAGGTACAAGGAACATGCTTTGAATTACTTATTAGGTAAGTAGGTACCTATTTATTAGCACCCTGTGAAATCTTAAATCCCTATCCAGAAGTTCGAAGTTCGAATAATTTATTGAGTCTAACATCTGATAGCGTGGTGAACGGTTGTGTTGCTCTGAAGATGAGCTCTGGTTGAGTTCGATACGATTAGCTAAGGCTAGTAGGTATACTAGGTATACATATCGTACCAGTTATTAGTGAGATTAACGTATTTTTTTTTAATGTTTTAAAACAAAAAGTTTGAAGTTATTTACTAAGTGCATGATCACTCCTCAATTAAAAGTGTGGGAGTTTTGGTGGTGGGGGGATGAAGTGGCAATTTCTTTGAGCGAGGTACGGTCAGCTTCAGAGAAAAGATACCTCCTTCGTGTTGTGCTCCATATCGGCTCGCTAAGGCATAACATAATGTAGGTAATATTTTTTTTCTCCAAACTCATTAATATTGTTCAGAATTATACATACGACAGAAACATACATAGCCTAACCGGTAGAGTTCCACAGAATGACCATTTAAAAATTTCTAAAAAATTTAATCGAGGACTAATTTCTTACTCTCCACGGAGTCGGATCTTTTCAAAGGAAAAGTCATTACGATTTTCCTTGTTAATAATGCGTTGTCAGTGTCACTATGAAGTTTACTGTGAAAAGGTTCCGTGGTGGGTCAGGTATTAAAATCCTTGACCGTACATTACGAAATTATGACTTTCAAACATTAAGCGGTCCAACCATCGCGTGGTTAAGTACCGCTGTTACAGGGGTAATTTTTTCTATAACTGACTATACAAGCATAATATAATGTATTTTCATAACTCTACATTTCAAAGTGGCAAACCGCAAAAACACGGGAATCCCAGAGGGAAATAAATGAGAATAACAACTATACAGTATCTGACAACACCTGAATTTGCCACTTTATACTAAGTTAATAATATACTATTATGAAAATATAGATACATATAAGGGGAGCGCCAAAGTTCGCA
The DNA here is from genome assembly GCF_025370935.1 of Choristoneura fumiferana. NCBI lineage: Eukaryota > Metazoa > Arthropoda > Insecta > Lepidoptera > Tortricidae > Choristoneura > Choristoneura fumiferana. Next base: position 1,115,349 of record NC_133501.1, read on the forward strand.
TACTCTTCGCTAGTCATACCGTAATTTTTGTCCGAATCATCGTTTGTCATAATTTTTTTCCCACTGAAACGTTACATTTTTCTGAAAATTTTAAATGATCATCCCATAGAAAACTATAGGTTAGGTTAGGTTTGTTTTATAACAATTCAGAACAATCATTGGATTCAGAGAAAAAAGAGTTATAGCAAACGATCATTCTGACAAACATTACATTCGGACTTTCAATAAGTATGCGAGCCGATATGAGATTTTTTAAAATGTATAAAAAATATTTTTAAAATACTTTTCTCTATGCAGCAGATATGGTGCTTATCGCTTGTGACGTCATATGCAAGTATATTTCTATGTCTAATTAATTGCTCGATAACATGCACCGTCTAGCTTTAATTTAGACATATAATAATTAAAAAATAGTGTTCTTATTTTAGCATAATAGCAACCTAAGCCCGTGTTATCGCATCAAGCTTTAGGCTTTATGACAATATTATGGCTTTATTTTAATGATATCTTTTAGGGATAAGTTCGCCTTTTTACCCGTTTTTTGTTTTGTTGTTTTCTTTTTGTGTTTTATGTACAATAAACATACATACATACATTAGACCTTAGCCGCAGCTTCGCACGCGTAAGCAATTAGATCCAGCACTTGTATTGAAAATCCGGGATTTTAATAAATTCCCACGAGTATTCCCAAAAATAACACCGCGGTCTTCGTTTACGTCGTAAGGAATTTATTTATAAACAAACGAATAAACAGAAATAAAGAAAAAGAACTAAAACTAACTTACTCAAATCCAAAAATTCTATATTTACAAATATCACCCAAGTCGTTGCTATTGGGCAGGGTGCCGGCCGATAAGTCTGGCTGCATTTCCTCGTTGTATGATGAATCTAGACGTGCAAAATTTCTTGAATCTAACTACTGTTTTAAATTTTGGTACTTTACATGACTGTCTGTATAAAGTAAGAAGCTTAGGTAGTACATATTCGTAATAAATTGTTTGAGACGTTTTGCTACCTATCTAAAATTCGGTAAGTAAGTATATATTTTTTTTACCGAAACCATTACATGTAGAAGGGACTAAGACAAACATTGTAATTTTGAATACGTCGCGTTCTGTTATTGCCAGTAAAAAAACTCTACATACAGCGAGATTACCATATCTCGAGCAGATTAAAATCCCACCCCACCAATAGCAGTGATAATTTAAAATAAACTGTGCGGATCGGATCGACCAATGGCAACCCCCTACAATCGCAGATTTTAGTGTTATACTACAGCACCAGCGTAAGCAGAGCCCTACGCACATTATTGGCAGTAAAAACGAGAGCTCTCACTACACTGGCAGTACAATCCATCCCCAATATAATTTGATCCGAGTTCTTATTATAGCTCGTCCGAATGACAGCTCAAATTACCGTGGACGTTCAATAGGTTATACTCCAATATAAGCAGAACTGCGTCCCCATTACGTAGTATACGATTGCTAGCTCTTATTATACTGGTTAATATCTCCAGTATTACTTGACCTGCGTTGCTATTATCGCGTGTGAGTTTAGTAGATCAAGTTATGCTTGTAGCGTTACACTGTAGCACGAATTCCAATATAAGTTGGCCCGCGATGCGGTACCAGCGCGTAGAGTTGTCAGGTCAGGTTATGATGGTCATGTTTTATGACATAACGCTGCAAGCATTAAGGCGCGCCCCGCGTATAAACGTAATAGAATTTCAGTGTCTCCCCTCTTTACTGCTGAACTAACGATGTTAGGAGCGCGCAGGCGCAGTGACAATGCCATTTTATATGAGCAGTCGGTTTTTAAAGGGCATTTCGGCTTTTGTGGACCTAATTTGAGAGTTCCGGCTAGAATTAAGAGGACATCAAAGCTAATATACTTATGGCGACTTATCACAAAATAAAATACATGTCCATCAAAAATATGTGACGTCCAACTGGCCCTAGAAATTAGAATCTTATCATATATTTAGGCACGCTTTATTGAGTCAGATACCTATTGGTATCTGATCTAATCATATCAAATGTCACTTCTATTAATTAAACCTAAAATTTAAACTACCTAGTGAAATAAAAAACACATGAACATTTCACATTTCTCATTTTTCGTTCGAAACTATAATTTCAAATTGTAACGTGTCGACAAGGGTGTGCTCGTTTAGTTTAACGGAAAAATCCATAATTCGAACACGAAGACGAACACAATTAATTCTTTTAACTTGACATTTTCCATTTTCTAACTAGACGCGGTCCAATTGGACTGCGCATCTGTGATCGGAGGTCACTGCCCTCCGCCGTTCTTAATCAGTTTTTTATTTGCTTATATTTTATACCACTGCAAGGCAAAGGGCCTCGCCTCTATACTTCCACAGCGAATAAAATTCAGAGCTATAACTTCTTCAGTTTTAAAATTCGAATACGAAACTCAAAACACAAAATCTACTTAAACTCGTTTTACACCAAACCCACAGAACTACAAGAAAACACACACGCGATGTTCATGGCATATTGAAAACGCCGTTCCATTTTCAAAATCCTTCCCGAGCGTGATTCCCGCCCGCGCGGTCCAGCGATTGATCAGGGGTCACCGACCCCGTTCCTAATTTGAATTCGCGCGGGAGTCGGTAATTGGTTAACAATGACTAGGGAGGGGATGATGCCCTAGAAATTTGCAACTGTCATAGTTTGATGGGCACGATTTGTGATATGGAGGGAATGGTTTTTGGGGTGCGACGATTGGTTTGGTCACGTCAGGTGAGCCTGTGTAATGTATTCGTAAGGGCGACAATTTGTATAGTTTTTATAGTTGCGAATGTTACTACTTATACAGAATACATCACCGTATGTAAAATATGGTTTCAATAGTAGAGTCATTTTAAATTTCCTGTGGCACTTGATCATAGGTCTTCTATTATGTGTAGGCAAAATAATGTTCTTGGATGAAGTCACATACCTATAGTTTGTTTCATAAATTTTATCCTATCAATTTGTCAGCGAGATTACTTTGTTCGAGTATGACGGTACACTTAAGCCAATTAACAGCTTTCTAGTACAGTCACCAGCACATCTGACGCAACAAAGCCAAATAAATATCTGAAGGAAGGGTGCACGGAAACACGCCGTCACCTTTTTTTAAAAATTGAGATTTTAACTTCAAAATGTAGAGCTCAAAAAGTTCTATGACTTACCATTGAATTAAATAATCTGAAAACAATATAAAATATATTTTTTTCACTTTTGAATAAATGGTAACCATAGTAATTGTTTGTGATGACTAACTTTCAAACCGATATAACTCAAAAAGTTGCTTAGGTGACTAGACACGTTCTTTCCGTGGACCCTTCATCTGATACGACTCTATTTCTCTATGAAAACAGATTGACTAGGCAGATCTATAAGACGAGCGTGATTGGGAACATTGGAAGAGGAAGGCCTAGACGAACGTACCACGAAACCACGATCAAATCGAGGACGTTCTGAAGAAAGGTCGGGTCAGGAGTACTCTAAACCGACGTGCATGCATGAAAAGATTGATGAATGTAGAGGAAGCGAGAGTTGTATGCCAGAATCGTAGCAAGGGGAAGGATGTAGTCTCTGCCTACCCCGTTGGGAAAGAGGCGTGATTTTATGTAGGCCGGTAGGACGTGTCGTGTTAGATATTTTTGCATGCTTCGCTGTGGTAGGTATAATGTAGGTGACAATACTAAGAATAATATAAAGTTCGAGTACTACCTTTTCGCAACGTATCGTTTCGCAACCTGTTTCATTTCGCAAACTCTAAAACTGTAAACATTTCAGGATTTATTTCAGGGCCTTTAGATTAGGTTAGGTTAGTTTTATAAAAAATCTGAAATATTCACTGTTTCAGAAATATTAAACGGTTGGGAAATGAATAGTTGCGAAATGAAACCGGTTGCCAAACGTTATTCGCCGAAACATTAGTAAACCTATAAAGTTATGTACCTTTTCTAGCGTTTTTGATTTAATTCACAAAAGAAAAAAAATACGAGTCCATTTTTTTGACGTACACAGGCTGGGATGATGATGATGATTTTTTTTTACTAAGTACACTACGCTATGATTATTTCCACTTTGACACTGGGGATGTCTCGGTTTAAACCGTAAAGGTAAATTACAAAGAAATTACTACTTATATTAAATATAATGACCCGCATAACTCACGTCTTAAATCGAGTTTAGCTCGACATGTTTCGGGCTAATCCGTAGCCCTTCGTCTTCGGAGCAACGCGACTCAGCGGCTGCTGCAACACGCGCACTGCCATGAAACATGACGTGAAACATGTCGAGCTAAACTCGATTTAAGACGTGAGTTATCCGGGTCATTATATTTAATATGAGTGAGTCTCACGGTAGTTTCATGTTCAAAATTACTACTTGTTTTGTTTTTACTATCAAGCTTTTTAACTTGTCTAATATACAAAGCCGGATTAGACGTTGTAGCAGTCGCGGCCATGACCAAATGTTAATTTCAATCATTGTAGAATTGCCGAGTGTCGAAGTGGAAATAATCGTACCGTACCTAATTGTATGAGTTGTTCAGACTACAGACGCCAGTCTAAGCTGCGCCTGGGCCGTGCCGCAGCATAAATGGCCGTGGGCAAGCATAACTAGCTAATCCCCTTCGATCCCGAGCACGCGCCGAACGCGGCCGATGTTTGCCGAAGTTATCTCTCTAACAGTCCTGTTAAAAAGATTGGTCCGCTTTAAAATGGTCAAGGGCGAGTCGGACTTCCGCACGAGGGTTCCAATCAATCATTTGTTAACCCAACAAAGTCTGGAGTCCATAACGCTCCGCTATACTTGGTGAGCTTTTTTTTTGATTCATTTCTACATATATGTATTTCTATAATCAACAGTGTCCTGTTGCATATATTTTTGAATTCAGTAATATATGTAGAACGCAGTAAAAGTTGAGGCTGTTGGCGCCTGATAGCCATGGTCTTAGAGGCGAAGATCGTACTTTTATATAGATAAATATTACAAATGAAACGTATACAAAATTCAGATCTATAGTCAAGAAGACATTTATAATAACTCCGTTTCAAAGAAAAAATGAATATTTGTGTTGCTGCAAATGCAAATTAAAATATGACTTAGATTGCGCAAACGTGGAGTTTAAGCGCTATATGATTATGAACTCTCAGCGGAAAAATACATGGGAATGTCCAGAATGTTGTTGCAAAAAATCTAAAATTGGAAATGTCGATACACCAGTACGCTCTTCAGCTGTTGTTATCGAACCATCGAGCTCTGACACAGAGACTGCGGATTCTGAAAGTTTAACGTCGAAAATAACAATCAGAAAGAGACGAATATCCACTAATAAAACTGCCGATTCTGACGACGAGTCTAGCATCCTAGGAAATACAATAGCCACCGAAAACTACTTTCAAAGTAACCAACGACCTTCACAAGATCTGCAAAACCAAACAAATACGATTACAATAGAACAATTTGAAAAATTATTGGATATGAAGTTGGAACAAAACAAATTTTCGTTAGTCAATGAAATAAAATCTGCAATAATGTACGAACTTGGAAATGAACTAACAAAACTGAAACAAGAAATGTTACAAAACAATACAGCCTTCACAAAGGAGCAAAGTGATCTGAGCCAAGAAATAAAGAAAATAAATAAGCAAATTAATACATTGGAAATTGAAAATAAAAAACTCAAGATGGCAATAGATGAGCTTCAACAACATATAACCTCTTCTCCAAAGACCATTATTGACACAAATAAAACTGAACGTAACACAATAAAAAGTGAAACGAGCAAAAAGATTGTTCTCTACGGCTTGATAGAACCAAATTGGGAAACAGAACACGACTTATATAATGAGATTGTTCGAATTTTTCAAGATCTATATAACGTTAACTTAGCCGGCTACGTAGAGGATGTGGTGAGGATAGGAAGAAAAAGTTCGCGGAGACCAATAATTATAGAATTGTTAAGCAAAAAGATGGCTAAGTACCTTATACAGAACAGCCGTAACTTCAAAACACTGGACTGGCCATTTCAGAATTTCTGGATGAAAAGTCAATACAAAATCGAAGAAATATGAGGAATCTACTTGTAGAAGCAAGGAAAAACGGACACCATGCTGTAATAAGACAGAATAAATTGATAATAGATGGCAAGATTCATAACAATACCCATTCTACTTCAAACTCCACCGAAGAAAATTTATACAGTCGAACTGAGCAAAGTAAAGTTCTAAAGCAAAATGATCAAAGAGGGGTCGAAAACTTGTTGAACAATACCACTAACAATGGGATATACACGCAAAGCAGCAGCACGTATAAGGAACCTTCTGCTAAGCATACTTTTCGTGAATAACTTCAAACTATTGTATCAGAACATTCGTAGTATAAGACATAAACGGCACTTGTTAGAATCTGCCACAGAACTGGAAAAAGATTTACACGCAATCTGTCTAACAGAAACTTGGATAACACAACCTAAGATTGATCTCCTAAAACTGGACGGATATAACGTAGCTTCATCCTTCTGCCGAAGCAACTATGAAGGTGGTGGAGTGAGCATTATGTTAAAGGATAATGTTGTTAGTGTAGAGCGTAAGGATATCGTGAGCATGTCAACAGAGTTTATATTTGAAACATGCGCTACCGAAATTCCTAATCTAAATTTGCTAATTATTGTTATTTACTGGCCTAGTAAAAATAGGCAAACAGAAATATTTTATGATTCGCTGCAAAAACTCCTACAAATGTTAGCTATAAAAGATAGTAAAAAAAACATAATTATTGGAGGAGATTTTAATGTTAATATTTTAGAAAAATCTTTAGCAACCTCAACTCTGTTAAATGTAATGCGAAGCTGTAATTTCAACCAGCATGTAAACGAACCAACTAGAATGACAGAAAATAGTGCCACATGTATAGATTTAATATTTACCAATTTCCAAGACAGAAGTAATAATATAACTGTAAAAGAATATGGGTTTTCCGATCATAAGGGAGTACTCCTTAATATTCCACATGTAAAGAGTAAAGAAAGAAACGTTTGGTATACGACTAAAAGAAAATTTACCGACATAAACATTCTAAAATTCAAATCCGAACTTGCTAAAATAAATTGGAGCTCCATAATAAGCTGCGACAAAGATTTAAATGAAAACTTTACATGCTTTCTGAATATACTAAACAGTAAACTAGATATATGTATACCGCAGGTTAAAACCAAACTAAAAAACCGCAATTATAAAAATTGGCTTACTACTGGAATTAAAACATCGTGTAAAAATAAACGTCTTCTAAAAATTCTCATTACTAAATCAAATAACCCCATTCTCAAAAATTACTATAAACAATATGAAAAGTTATTAAAAAAATAGTAGAAAAATCTAAAAAACTTCAATACATTAAAAAAGTAAAAAAATCAGATAATATAACTAAAACTATGTGGCATATAGTCAAAGAGCGAACCAATAAACTTCCAAGAAAAGTAAAAGATAATATAAAATTAAAAATCCAAAATGTTGTCACAGAAGATCCCAATGTGATTGCGAATACTTTCAATAAGTTCTTTATATCAGTGGGGGCAGAAGACGGCAGGGACCGCGCTCGCGGCCGCCCGGCGCAGGCGCCCACTGCAAATTCCATCTATCTGCGGCCCGTGGAATCTAAAGAGGTCTATCATATTATCCGTAATCTTAAAAACAAACGTAGTTTTGGCTATGATGAGATGCCACCAATTCTAATTAAAAATGCGCAAAAGAATTAGTTGAACCTTTGACCATTTTGATAAATCAGTCTTTTTTGGAAGGAGTATTCCCGGACCCACTTAAGATATCTATTATAAAACCTATACACAAAAAAGGATGCCGATTAGATTGTAATAATTACCGCCCAATAGCTCTCTTGTCTACCTTCTCAAAAATAATTGAAACTGCGATGTCTTCACGTCTTTACTCCTTCTGTGAAAAATATAGCATTTTTTCAGAAAGTCAAAATGGTTTTAGGAAAAAACGATCAACAACACTAGCAGTATATAAATATGTAAATAAAATATTGAATATAATTAATCAAAAACAATATGCAGTAGGTTTAATGCTGGATATGAGTAAAGCATACGATAGGGTTTCCTACGATATTTTATTGAGTAAACTTCATAACATTGGAGTGAGAGGAATGGCACATGATTGGTTTGCATCCTATCTTAAAAACCGGATACAATACGTCGAGGTTGAGCATTACAACTTTACGACTGGAATGATTACAAAAACAAGATCATTTAAAGCAGAAATAAACAAATCAATACCACAGGGAAGCGTTTTGGGGTGTCTATTATTTTTAATATATATAAATGAGCTACCTAATGTGATAGATTCGCCAAGCATCCTGTTTGCGGACGATATATCTATAGTTTTTCCATGCTCATCCAGCCTGACGGCGAATATTAACTTAGAATGCATCCTTAATACAGTAATTTCCTGGTTAAGTGATCATAACTTAGAACTAAACCTAAAGAAAACCAAAATTATGCAATTTCGACCTCACCAAAAGCAACCATTAAAAATAGATTTTTGTTACAATAATTCAATATTAGACACTGTAGACCATTTTCCATTATTAGGCTTGAATATAGATACACATATAAACTGGAAAAATCACATACAACAAATTGCTAGTAAATTGAATAGGTTTACTTACGCGCTGTACGAATTGAAAAGAACTACCGACACTAAAACTGCAACCTCCGCCTATTATGCGTACGCACACGCTTGGCTGCGGTATGGGATAGTTCTTTGGGGAAACAGCACCAACTCTAACAGTCTTTTCATTTTACAGAAAAAATGTATCAGGATTCTCGCAAATATAAAAGCACGAGTCAGCTGTCGACCATTTTTTAAAAATTTAGGAATATTAACCTTACCCGGATTATATATTTTAGAAATTTGTACATTTGTTAACTCTAACTTAACTTTCTTCTCTCTAGCTAAAGATCATTTCACCCGACCGCATAATTTACGATATCAAAACCGATTAGCTTTGCCAACCTCTACCTTGAAAATATTCCATTCCGGGCCTTATGCGATGTGCATCAAAATATATAATAAAAGTCCAGATTTAATTAAAAGCTTAAAAGGTCAAACATTTAAAACTGCACTTACTAAATACCTTGTAGAAAAATCCTACTACACTTTACAGGAATTTTTAGAGGATAAGCACTAGCCAGCACTATAAGAAAGTGTACAATTAATAATAATATCTTGTGTTTTACTAAAATTGTTATGTTGACTATGTTTTTAGCTAAGTTTAAGTTTAAGGTACGAGCACATATCCATATCTGCGCTCATAAGTTTAAGGTTTATTTTAATAATAGCATTATTGCAGTGCCCTTACAGGGTTTGATTCAGTATTTTGTATTGTTTCAAAGCAAATAAATGAGTTTGAGTTTTGAGTTTTTTGAGTTTTTATATCTAAGGCGTATTATAAAGTTAATGATTATATCATGGACAGGGATATTTGGAAATAATTCCGATCCGCATTAACGATCCCTTCAAATAGCGAACCTACTGTGTTAAAAATAAATTTGTGTTAAATAAATACTTGTGATGTATAAGTAGATATCATTTATAATAATATTGTAAATCTGTTTAAAAAAATATACCTCGTTGAGTTTCTTGCCGGATTCTTCTCAACAGAGGTTTTTCCGAACCGGTGGTAGATTTTTTTGACATTCATAAGTGCTTGTTATAGCCTAAATTGAATAAAGATATTTTGACTGACTTTTCATGTCACCCACATCGAGCGTAAATCAAGTGATGGCAACTTTGTAGACTTCATTGAATCAGGTTCACAAAAAAAATATCGCCCAAAAATTCTTACATTCCTCATTAATCAATCATACACGTAAATTCCTGATCCCTTGCCAAATATCCTATCACACGTCTCATACAACTGCATTATACATAAAAAAAATAATCAACTTTAAAAAAGAAAATGGTTGCCCAATCTCTACCTGCATCTCGAAGTGCTACTATTGTAACTTGTTTTCAAAATGACGCAAGTTTCAACTTACGGTAACTCAAGGTACGCTTGAAACATTTCAAATTGTCCAAGTATACAGTACATGACTCTTTATTGAGCACCATGGTAAGCAATAGGCAAACAAGCGAGTATTATTGTTTACTGCGACGAGTACTCAGTATTCAACCAGTTTTTGAGCTCGACTGTACTGTATATATCATCATTCATTGAAGATAATTATGACATTTAAATATCATGTTTAAAATACAGATAGAAGGCAGCACATTGTATTGTATAACAGATGTGTATACTATACAGTTAGCTAATTCAAAGCAGCAAGATTACACTTCTAAAATTTAAGAGCTCTCGTCGGGTGACTCCTGCTTCGTTCGGTCTTCGGCCAGCTGTTGGAGTTCCTGATACGACACGACGCCCACTTTCTCCTTGATCCTTGACCTGGTCAAAAGGTCAATCTTGGCATCCTCTGCCTCATCTTCCTTCAACTTTTCCTTCCAGCAGGTAAAAAAGAAATTGACGTGTCGTATCAAGTGTCCCATCATAATTCCCCTTCTGCAATTTATGGGCTCCAGATCTGTAATATCATAGAAAGAACCTAATTTATTCAATGGTAAAATTTGGTGTTTTTTTTTAATTTACCACATTGACTACCGGATCCTACAGATCCACAACCAGACAGCGCTACAGGAAGGTTATTTACTAGGACTTAGGTGCCTTTGGAACTGTAAAGTGAACTTTTTTATTTCAGCCTAGATTTGATAACATCGCAAACTTTTACGTAAATGTTAGGTAAAACTTTAAATTCAAAGACACGGGCCTTACGTGGTCGAGCAAGGCGTGAAATTAGACAGCATCCGGATAATCCTTTCGGGCTGGTCACCCTCGTGTAAGCCGCTATACAAACAGGGGTGCGTGTGGTAACATTAGTGTTGCTGAGGTGAAATTAATTCTTTTTTACCCGGCTTCAATGTGTTTACTAACAGTAGATTATTGCCTAGAACTGAACATAGACAATACTTGCTTTAATAATACAAAGCGAGGAATTTCTGTTCCACGTGCGTGGCTGAGGCGAATATGCTTTTCTAATGTTTTAAACTTACGTGATTTTCACTCATATTTAAATATGAAATTCGGGACTTATCACGCTAATAAGAGTTTTCTCATGCGTGTCCACGGCCACTGCAATTTTGTCGAAACGTCGTGGTAAATACTAGCGTGACAAGTCCCTTAACTATGAATATGCTTTTCTCAAAAATCGAAAAAGGAAACAATGAATAAAGAGACAGATGTATTTGCTGTCTTTTTTTATCAATGCCATTTACCTAATGCGAGAGTAGGGAGCAGCGCGTTTGCCAGCTACGAACTCCTAACTCCAGTACTGCAGTGTGGAAGAGAAGGGGACTCCAAAGACGGTTGTTATAAAGGTTCTCTATTGATCCTTAACCGACGATCACAACCACTGTCAAGAGTATAGCGATTTAGAAGAAGTCTGTTCCAACACACGCTTGGTTAACAATATCTACAACTAGCCGGTGCCCGCGACTTATCCCGCGGGAACAATGCAATTTTCCGGGAATAATACTTATGTCTTTCTCTGCGACTCAAACTATCTGTGTACCGAATTTCATCTAAATCAGTTCAGCGGTTTAGACGTGATTGAGTAACAAACAAACAGACAGACAATTTCGCATTTATAATATTAGTGGGATGAAAATTGTAAATGAAATAGCTTTAGTAATAAGAATTATAAACTTACATTTACTCATGCTATACTATACTCGTGGCAAGCTGATATTAAAATAAATGTTTGAGATTTCACAAGCTGAGCTAATATGGACACTCGATGTTTATTTTTTAAATTTCTTTGAACTGCGGGTTATTTACCTTTTTGAGTTGAAAAACAACGACATGTAAATGTAGTAAGGGACACAATTATGGTCTAAAATGGATGTAAAAAAACAACGTTTACAACGTACTTATTTGTGATCTTTAACCATAATCTTACCACGCACTGAAAAAATGGTCATACTTACATAGTTTTTTTTAATTTTTATTTTTTTTTATTCAGTTTTTTTATTAATATCGAAAACTTCTCTTCTTTAGACTGTTTCACTGTAGGTTGTTACTGTTTCAAATAAATAAAATAAATGAAAATTTTTTCATATTCATAAATTCCAAAAGTAAAAAAATTAAGAAGATGAAACTTAACAGAGCTGCTGGTTTTCAGTTCTAGTTAAGTCTGGTTCAGTTTTCTAGGTAGGTAATAGATAAAGAAAGCCAAAGCACACAGTCGGTACATAGTGTGATAGTCGTTTTAACTAAGGATATGACTTCAACTATAATATCGAGCGATAAATTCGGTGTTATCAGAACAGCTAATATATCTGAAGAATGTATAAATAAAATATAATTCCTTAGAATAACAATGATTACGTGGGTATGAGTATTTGTAATACAATCGTAAGGATGACTAACACTTAAAAAAATCTTATAATATTCTGTACTTCGATAAAAAAAACACGATAGCCAAAAACTTGTCTATGGAACAAAGTAAAACCGAACGTCGAACGGTTATCATTATCACGTTTGAAAATAGAACGCACGAAGCAGGCAAGCGAGTAATCGGGCAAAAGCTTTTATACCGCCGACCGGTGTAAGATGAGCTCTCGTTTTACACGCCCATTTCCCGGAATGGCGCGTTTTATGAGGCGCTGCAGGGGGGGTGAGGGGGCTTTTTATAGTGGTATTAGTTTAAAGGCCCCAAGGCAGCTCGCATGTGCTTGGGACAGATAAGCGGCGTCCCCACTCGAGAACTTGTTTAGACGAACGATAAGTTGTGTTCTGTGGGCCGCGGGGATGCGTCGTAAAAATTTGTGGCCGCCATTCCGTTTGGAATCGGCGTTCTCATTTCAAATTTGGAGTTGAAATTGTCGATTTTGATGCTGGCTGGTTTTTGAAACCAAGTTAAAAAGAAATAAAAAAATACATAAAAAATAGTTTTATCAAAAGAGTTCTGCAACTTGTTTGTTTGTTTGTTTATACTCTTTATTGTACAAAAAAAAGTGTAAGGTAGTACCTACCTACAACCATGTTTTTTTTTCATAACACAATTTTGATTTGGCAACACATTTTACATCATATGAAACAAATGGGGCGTTAGATCAGGGCGGCCAACATTAGCGGTGGTTTATGGCCGCTTCCAAGATCTTCCTTCCATTATTTCTGAAACATTGGCTGGCTTACTACCAAACTTTACCCACGACTAGCCGCTTCTAACTGTAGCCTGACACCCTTACGGCCTATCTCTATCTTTATATTAGTACATCAAGCGACATGAACTTTGTAAAAAATTAGATGAAAAAAAAATTTTTTTTCGCGAGGTTTGTCTGGAACCCCGGTGGTCCAGTTGTTAGGACACTTGGCGCGCTTAGCCAGGGGATGCGGGTTTGAGTCCCGTCCGGTGCACACGAAAATAATTTTATTAAAATAATAATACCAGAGGGGCTAGGGGGCTACTAAGAAAATAGAAATTCGATGTGCGTATCATACCGTCCCTCTCACTCTCGTATTAAATGATATTTGTGTCAGCGGGACGGCATGAAAGAACTTCGATTTTCGAATTTCGTAGTAGCCCCTCAGTATCGTGGTGCCGTAAAAACTCGATTCTCACCGGATTGCCTTATTTTATTACGGACGTTTGAGACGAATTTTTTGCGAGAAAACACATGATTTTAGTTCATATTTACCAAGTAGCCATTGAAAAAAACTGGCCGAAAAGACTTAACACGCATATTAAAAAGCTAACTGTTCGAGTCATTAACCTCCCATGAACACTCTAAATCCAACCTTATGCTTACAACACACGGCTTACAATTAAACTTAGATAATATAGATTTCGTACCATAATTCTGAACCCTACGCAAACGCTTCAAGACACAAGGGAATTAGACTGCGTTTTCACCAGAGATGTTAGAGTAGTTGCGAGGAATGTTTGTCATGAACCAATGGAAACGCTTCATTTACCTATCTTCGCTCCACACAGCTCTAGTGGAAACAGCACGGCGTAGGGACGATACGTAAATTAAGCGTTATTTAAATTCAAATGATTTATTCAGTAAATAGGCCGCAATGGGCACTTTTACACGTCATTTTTTAAACTACCACCGCTTTCGGAAAGACCATCATTGCAAGAAGAATGCGCCGCAAATAACTTGGCAGAAAGTAATTTATTTCAAAATAAAATAATTACAAATAAAATACTTAAAAACTACAGTAAGTGGGCCAAAATACTTATTGATGCCTAAAAAACCGGTCTCTTCGAATGAATATTAAATTTTATGGGAAATCAGTACAAATTTATGAAAAAACTACTAATTTCGTAATATAACAATATTGTCTAATACAGAAAACAATATTTGACCATAAAAAATTGTTATTTATTCGAAAATTACGGTATCAAAGTTGTCATTCTTAGTAACGCAGTAGTTCTTCGTACAAAATACTGCTGTCCTTGAGCACGTGCCACCAGCAATACTGGAAATCTCACAATATTTCCTAGATGGCGTACATCTTGAATACCACTTTAAAAATGTTAGTTTTGAACCTTATTACAATGCCAGTAGATTTTTTTTACATTAAACATTTAATGGAAAAAGAATAATTTTGTCTGTGTCCCCAACAAAGAATAAAACCGTAACTACCTTGCGTTGATATATGAAATAAACCTTTAAGTGAGTGTATTACATTTTTTTGCACTTTATTTGGTTCGACTTGTTGTAACTCTTCTAACGAATGTTAGCAACTGCATGGGGGGATTACACTAACGGTATCAGTCGCATCACAGTCGTTGAGAGAGGTGCGTGTGTTTATTGCGCGGCCGCTGCGTTACCGCTGTCGAAAGGTACGTACTAACGATATTTACATTATTAATATTTTTATATGCAGTTAGTCATGTATTGGTTCTGTCAGTGTTAGAATATCTGCATTTTGTTATTCTATTTAGTGATCATTTACAACATAGTCTAATATTTACAACTGCGTAACTGCTACACTGCGTTACTATAAAAAGTAACGCAGTTGTGGCATCGGTAACGCAATTGTTTTTAACGTATTTTTAAAGCAAGTGTCGTCATGACGCTACTTGAATCATCTGTAAAAGATGTCAAGACATATTATTATTATTATTAATATTTATTAAGACCGAAATACCCATATATTGTTTATTTTTTCCTCAGAAAAAGCTTCTGCGCTAAATGGCATTGAAGAACGCAGAAAAACAACGTCGCTATAGGCTTAAGTTAAAGCTAGACCCTGTAAAAAATGCTGAAGCGAAAAAAAACACCTTAAGAGGTACCACGCAAATAAAAATTGTGAAAAAGATGACAGAGCGTGCACATAGAAATGCTAAGCGTAAATGGAAGACTACGAATAAGAAACGACGAGAACGTCAAAAGACTGCTCAACAAATTATGGGTTTACACCAGCGTCCAGCCCACGGGCGGAACTTCACTCCAGTTTCACCGAGGTCTAGAGGCCAAAGGCAAATATGAAGAGATCGATCTGCAGTGTTTATTCCTCATCTTCCAGCTCTGACGACGAACCTTTAGCAAGCTTTAGCCAACCATCAGTTTCTAATTTAAAAGAAATGCAGCTAATTGATCAGGAAAACGTTCATCCTTGAAAGATATCTGCCAGTGACCATGTTTTAGTAAAAGTGTCTTCTGTTATAGACAACATTACACTTACCTAGGTGTTGCTAAAAGTAAAGTTAATGAAGAAGGAGACGTCAAAATTATGTTTTACAAGACAGTAGATAAAACTGGCAAAATATTCAAAGCCGTAGAGACTGATATTTCTTACGAACCTTACGATAACATCTTAGAAATTGTTCCTAATCCCAAAATTGTCGTGAAAGATTTAAGGTATATTTTGATTATGATAAGCCATTAAACGTTTTGAAAAGAAAGACTGATTCAAAAGTGTCTCATTAGTTTAGAAGGTTGATTTTCTAATGTTATTCGGTTCTTTAACAAATATTGACGTGGTAAACGTTATTTTTTGTATTAAATTGGTATGATGTGTTATTTTTGAAGTTATTTGTGTTTGACTGGTAGAGATCCCTTAAAGGGATAAGTCCGCCTTTGTACAAGTATCTTAAAGTTTGTCAATTGTATTTGTTAATTTTCTTTTGTACAATAAAGAGTTTACATATTATATTTTATTGAGTCATAAGAACTTAAATTTTATTTTGTTTTTGTCATTATACTAGATCTCCATAAAAAGTACAAAGTATTGTATGTTAGAAAATACTACTGTGTTACTAAGTTGACTACTGCGTTACTTTTGTGTCCCTCTGATTATTGTAGTACTTTCAGTAATACATAGGCTTCGAATTATTTAAAATGCCTTAACCTCATACGTACGTATTATTCATCAAAAGTGGAAGATTATGTCGTCAGTTGGTATTCATTTTAACCTTTTTTTTGTCACTAATAGAAAAGTTTAAGTTTTAAAATTAAACTTTAGTAACGCAGTAACCTAAATTAATAAGAATATTTTGTGAAACTGATTATTTCTGTGATTTAACTTTAAAAGAGCTTAATATAAGCGTTACAGCTTAAAACTGACATGTTAGCGAGTCTCATTATACTATTTTAACAAAAAAACTGAAATTTGTAAAAAAGTAACGCTGTTGTTTAATTTTTCGACACCTTGATGTATTTTTTGCCAAAAATATAGTTAAACCATTAAAACTATCGCTGCAGAGGTATGTATCTTATAAATCGAACTATAAAAAATCTAATCTGCATATAAAAATAAGAAAACGATTATTTTAATTTTAAACAATAATCGAAAATTCCATGCTCGCATTAGCATTAAAAAGTATTTTGGCCCAAGTATACAATTAAAGAAAGAAATACAAAGTAACAATAATACAGGGATGTATGGCCCATAATGTATTGGGGCTCCTTAGTTGCAAAACTAAACACTAGCTATCTACGTTCAGTGGAAGTGTAGAATCATACCACCGTCATAAATTAAAAAAAAAATGAAAAA
>NC_133501.1:1132682-1162087 GCF_025370935.1 Choristoneura fumiferana
TACTTTTAGAAAAATGCGACAGGAAATTTTACAATTCGAAAATAACGATTCCAGTAAATTGATCTAACCAGCCGTCTACTATCTCTTAATGCCCTAATACACCTTGAGGATGTGCTAGCGGACAGTCCACGTTATTATTATGATTATTATTAATTTATTACATATTAATGGCCGTTGGGGTCAGAAGGTTCTCGAATGACGTCCGCGACCGGAGACGAGCTGTCGGTAGGCCTATAACAAGATGGAGCGACGACCTGGTTAAGATCGCGGGATCGCGGTGGATGCGGAAAACACAAGACCGGTCTGAGTGGAGATCCTTGGGGGAGGCCTATGTCAGCAGTGGACGTCTTTAGGCTGACATGAGTGACAAATATGCGCACTCACAGAATTAACAATAGTGATTTGTTTTCAGGTTTGAGTGCGACTACTGCCACAACAAGTGTCCTAACAAAACTGCTATGACTTTACACATAAAACTCGTGCACACTAAGGTAAGCAGGGTAGGGTAGGTTAGGCAAGCTAAGGCAGGCTTGACTAGGGCTGAGTACAGTCAAGGCAAAGATATCGACACGGCCGCAAGTTACAAAAATATGTATACACGACTTTATGCACTTAACATAAGGCCGTGTATACATATTTTTGCAACTTTGGCCGTGTCGATATCTTTGCCCTTGACGTATCGTAACTCCGAGCTAAGGCACTAGTCTCACAACGAACTTTAAACGAGAAGCGAATAATTGAACAATAATATATAATAATAATATATAATAGTAAATATCGTAGTTTAAACGGCGACATTTGACAAGTGACAGCTGTCAACCCACCTCTTTTTTTATCAAACAGACCAAGGCACAAGACCTATTAAATACTCATCAAACGTGTGATGATCCCAGCCTATATACGTCCACTGCTGGGCACAGGCCTCCTCTCGGAACAAGAGGGCTTGGGCCGTAGTTCCCACGCGGGCCAGTGCGGATTGGGAACTTCACACGCACCATTGAGTTGCTTCGCAGGTTTGTGCAGGTTTCCTCACGATGTTTTCCTTCGCCGCAAAGCTCCGTGGTAATTTTCGAAAACTTCAGAGGTGCGAGCTGGGGTTTGAACCCACGACCTCTGCTTGAGAGGCGATAGGTCAAACCACTAGGCCACCACGGCCACTAGTTCCCAATCCGCACTGGGCCCGCGTGGGAACTATGGCCAAGCCCTCTTTCATCAAACGTGTGCTTTGCTGTAATAGTGTCAATTTATTTTTGCAAAAAAAGGCAAGTGAAAAAAAAATATCTACAGCAGTGAGCTATATTTAACCCCCTATTCATAAATCTTAACAAGCCTATGTAAACTAACAAATGCTTTGTCCCTTTCTAACAATACAAATGTCGAAGTGACAGATAAGGACAAACGAATTTTAGCGGCATTTCAACTAAAATAGGTTGGTTGTCGTTTATGAATAACCCCTTATTCATAACGACAATCAAACTACTATCGATAAAAAATAATCAGGCGTTCGGCAATGAATGGGTTAAATGTTGATTGACCTCTGTATTGTCTTTCCATAAGCGCTGGTAGTTTAAAAAAAATACGTGTAAAAGTGGCCATTGCGGCCTATTTACTGAATAAATGATTTGAATTTGAATATTCGTTGGCAGGAGCTCAATTCCAAGTGCTCGCAGTGCCCGCGCGGCGTACGTGACGGCCGGCCGGCTGCTGCGCACGAGCGGCGCACGCGCCGGGCGGCCGACCGCGCACGCACGTCTGCGACCAGTGCGGGAAGGCCTTCATGGTGAGACGTGACACGGTGACACCTGCCAGAGTAAGGCCCAAGGGCGTCGACAACTTCGCCTCGCATTTGGTTGCTTTACATTTAGCTACTTTATCTGTAGGGGGGCCGGGGAGGGCAACTGACCCCCTCCCCTAGATTCTAATAAGTTGTCAAATGGAAGCAACCAAACCAAGTCTTTGATTGATCGATCAATGCTCATACTACAAGTGAAAAGCTTCAGGTGCTCTCGACTGTCCCTACAACTCCCCCCCCCCCCCCAACCCTGCACCATTGGCTGGCGACGCCCGTAGTAAGGCCACTGACAGAGATCTTAATACTGCAAGCATTTGTTTTTATTTGTTCAAAGACAACAGCCCCAGGGGTATAGGTGCCCCGATGTATACTCTAGTTTCACTATTAAATAGCATGTTATTTTATTGCCCGGATGGCCAAGTGGTTAGGTTAGGTAAGGCACGCCCATCTATCAAGTGTTAACTCCAAGTAATCGTACTGTATGAATAATACGAATGTTTGTTCTCGGGTCTTGGATGTTTAATGTTTCTTTAAGTATGTATGTATCTATATAAGTATGTATATCCGTTGCCTAGTATCCATAGTACAACTTTGCTTAGTTTGGGACTGGTGAATATTCAGGCGTTAGTACCGCCGTCATTGTTGTCAACACTTTTTTATCAGATTTTCTTAAGCAAAAAGGTACAACAAACATCAACATCCGACACATATTGATGAACACATGTTGATAGTTATTGTACCTATTTCTTGAAATCTGATAAAAAAGTGTTGAGAACAATGACGGCGGTACAAACGCCGGAATATTCACCCGACTAATTCAATACGGTATTTGACTATTTTGTATATGTTTTATAAATTAAAACTACATAATGCCTGTTATCGAATAAAGAACATTTTTAAGCTACCTTTACAAATAACAAAGTTATGAGGGTTTGAAATTCAAGATTAGACAGAGAAAGATATACTGGCATGTGACGTCACACGCCAGTACCGCATACTTGCTGCATAGAGAAAAGCGTTTGAGAAAGAGACAGGTGTATAGATTTTTCAAAAATTCACTATAAATCCAATTTTCAACCAATTTAAGTTTCTCTTCGCTAAAACACTGTCTGTACATCTATATTTTCATAATAATATTAAGACATGGCAAATTCAGGAGTTTGTCAATACCATATTGGTGTCAAGTGTCCCATGATATTTATTTAGCGAGATACTCCAACTATCACTCAGTAGGCCCTATCGCATATATCTGTGCGGTCGCTCGGATAAGTAATGTGCAGTCAATATTTCGCGGGATATACCAGTTTCTGCCAAGGCCAATATGTTCTTTCTTCGTTCTTCAACGCATTTAAGCTTACTTGATGTATAGATAAATATAATATACTCCAATGGAATTAAGAAATCTGGTAAACCAATGTGGTAACTGACATTGACACCGACTTGTCTATGGCACCGATCTTGTGTCTTTTTATTGAAAAATAAAAACTTGAGAAATAATTCACAGCAATTATATAACAATTAGCAAGGATATTATAATTTATATTGTTTTGGTTTCATAAGTAAATAGTAACAGTTTTTTTAAAAGATTTTCAATAAAAAGGCTCGCCAATAAAATTCTACAATTTGCAGAGCCAGCCATAATTATGGGGTGGTTCAATCAAATAATTAATTTTGTACCTACAGCACTAAATTTTCAGAGACAAAATAGACTTCGGTGAGTAAAAAAATGATCTTGTTAATTTGACAAATGTAACGAATGTTCGTCATTCAATTAATTCTATAAAACTAAACATAGTTATACAGTTATTTTAATGGTACAATGATTGTTAGAAACAATGGTGGGTTCATTGAGATGTGAATATGATCGGGATTGGCGTTCAAAAGTAAGTATTTAACTATGGAGTAATCGTGAAATATTGCTTTGTTTACATGACTTTTTAATTCTATTGGAAAATAAAATAGATTACGAGTATTTATTAGAGTATTTAGTTCATACTCAAAAACCAACATTCGTATTATTCATACAAATATCTGCTCCGTCCGGGGACCGAACCCGAGACCTCAAGCTTCACAGTTAGGTGTTCTAACCCAGCAGAGCTACTACGAAACTCGAAGTTCTTGTCGTACCGTCTCTCTCTCTCTCGTATTAAATAGTATAAGTGTCAGAGGGACCGCACGACACGAACTTCGAGTTTCGGGTTTCGTAGTAGCTATGCTGGCTTTTCGGTCGTCATAATAGAGAATGGTCCCTCATCACCGTAATGTCTCATCACGCAGGACAAAGGAACCCTGCGGCAGCACATGAACATCCACTACGGTCTGCGTCCTTACAAGTGCAAGCTCTGTCCGGCCACCTTCTCTTTTTCCGGCGCTGTGTACACTCACACGCGACTCAAACATCACAAGATAAAGAAGGAGTGGAAGAAAAAAGGGCAGAAGAAGAAGAAAAAAGAGTTGGAAAGTTTGGACAATACGCTCGACAACTCT
Source organism: Choristoneura fumiferana (assembly GCF_025370935.1). Lineage (NCBI taxonomy): Eukaryota > Metazoa > Arthropoda > Insecta > Lepidoptera > Tortricidae > Choristoneura > Choristoneura fumiferana. Next base: position 1,136,962 of record NC_133501.1, read on the forward strand.
TGAATTTGACCATAACTTCTGTATTGAGAAATAGGCCTACCACCGGCGAGTGAGTCTTATGGTTGTTTTATGTTCAAAGTTTAAATGGAGTTCAGGAAAACATGAAATAGTAAATATTACGCAAAACTCTGCGCAGGGGGCGACACTAGCACACACTATCTACTATAGTTTTTTTTTATTCGACTGGATGGCAAGTGGGTCTCCTGATGGTAAGAGATCACCACCGCCCATAAACATCTGCAACACCAGGGGTATTGCAGATGCGTTGCCAACCTAGAGGCCTAAGATGGGATACCTCAAGTGCCAGTAATTTCACCGGCTGTCTTACTCTCCACGCCGAAATACAAAAGTGCAAGCACTGCTGCTTCACGGCAGGATTAGCGAGCAAGATGGTGGTAGCAATCCGGGCGGACCTTGCACAAGGTCCTACCACCTGCAAAAACACACTGTAACAAAATAACATGATATTTACATCGATAGTAACGATAGAGCTGTATTTTATATTTATATTTGGATGGCTAAGTGGTTAGAGAACCTGACTGCGAAGCTTGAGGTCCCGGGTTCGATTCCCTGCCGGGGCAGATATTTGTATGAATTACGAATGTTTGTTCTCGGGTCTTGGATGTTTAATATGTATTTATCTATGTAAGTATCTTTATCAGTTGCTTAGTGTCCATCCATAGTACAAGCTTTGTTTAGTTTGGGACTAGGTTAATTGGTGTCAAGTGTCCCATGATATTTATTTATTTTCATGTTTTCCAAAAAATATTTAAATAATATGATATTTTGGTATTCTACAGTCATTTAAAAGACATATACGATTTTCAAAAAAACTGTTTACTGTTTGTGCTAGTGTTGCATTCTAACGCTATTAGTGATAGTTTTCTGACAGGTGCCCTAACATTATGCTGAGCGGGGCCCACTTTATACTATTCGATGTTATTTTGTTATTCTTTCAATCGAAAATATGTGTAAATAAATGTTTCTCTCTCTCTCTATCTCAAATTTCAAAAAAATGTCACTATAGGACAAAACGACGCTACAGGAGCACCTCGGAAAACATTCGGACGTTCGTCCATACGCGTGCCCGCTCTGCCCCGCCACGTTCAAGTACAAGGCCGCCCTGTTCACCCACAACCGACTCAACACCTCAAGCTCAAAGGGAACTGGAAGAAGAAGAAAAAGGGAAAGCAAGAGAAAAAAAGCAGAAAGACAACGCGGAAAGTCCGGGAATGCGATTGAGTTACAAATCGGAAGTTAAAATTTTAGGCTGATTTCGAGATATAAAAAAAACATTTAAAAGGTATCTTTATTTAGCACCCACTAAAATTGATAATGAGGGCTATCGCGAATGAATTCGCCGCTAGAGGCGCTAGTGTAGCGTGAGGTCTCCGAAATGTCAAATCTCATAGTTTTTGGGTGAGCTACGCGGGTTTATTTATAATAAGATTTTTTTTGTGAATATTTTGCATAACCTGAAATTAATTATGGCAATTATGCGTTACGGGGCAATGAATGTCTGTGTTTGAGACAGTTTTTTCTTTCGGAAACTTTTGTCCTCCCTTTTTTTCCGAACAAAACGGGACTAAGCAACACTGTGGTTGCTGGATATTTTTGTGGTACGGTTTTAAGGTGTTTTAAATATGATTTTAATCTAAAACTTTGTTTTAACGCCCGTAATAACAGACTCTGAAAGCCACACTTAAAACCTCACGCAACAGTGCGCCATCTAGTGAGACAAAAAACGATAGCCCTCATTACGTTTTCATTTAGAATTACCGCCTAGTACTTTTATTATTATGGCCATTTTTTTTATTTTTCGTAGGTATTTTATTTTTCTCAGATTTCAATACAAATTGGTGATTTGGTAAAGTTGTTCATTCTGTACGCTTAGTGTATTTTCCCGTTCACAAAATACGTCTCGATCGCGTTCGCGTTAAAATCTCAATTTGTATGGAAACACGAACAGCGCCTCTAGCGGAAAGTTTGCACAACAACTTTTGTGAGTGTAGGTCTATATTGGTACTAATACTCTTTGGTGTAGGTTAGCTACGTAAACTATTTTGTCCGCGTATCATAACGAAAACGGGTGACGACGCCGCACCGTGGACATGTGGCGGCTACGTATCGACGATCGAACGCTCGATTTACGTCTTCGAATAGTAAACGAATGTTTTGTGAAAACGCTACACTAGAGGCACTGACTATGGTAAGCCTAATTTCACAGTGTGTCCTCCAAATTTTTCCATTGAGTAAATGTATTGCAATTTCGTAACTAAACGGAAAATTTAGTTTAAAATGAGGAACTCGAAATGTTTTTTTTTTAATCAAACCAGTTCAATAATATGCACGAAATCACACTAATATTTGCTTGTATGTATGTACCATCAGCCAAATATGTGGTCTACCCCTTTAGTCCGTGATAATCGTTTGCATGTCATACCCTACATAAAATAATAATGCCATAGACGTGTCTGTCAACTTGAAAGTTCGACTTTAGCGACAAGGAGGGTAGGGATCCATTCCCTTGATAGGAACTTGTTTAAAAATTGATAGATTACTTACTTGCTGACCGTACATGGTACAGGATCCGTTATAGGTGTCTGGGTTCAATCAAGTAACTAATAATCCCAGCCTATATACGTCCCACTGCTGGGCACAAGCCTCCTCTCAGAATGAGAGGGCTTGGGCCGCAGTTCCCACGCGGGCCCAGTGCGGATTGGGAACTTCACACACACCATTGAATTGTTTCGCAGGTTTCCTGACGATGTTTTCCTTCACCGTAAAGCTCGTGGTAAATTTGAAATGTAATTTCGCACATGAATTCCGAAAAACTCACGAGGTGCCTCTACAGTAATGTACTATTTCCTACATAAAGTTAGCAGCAGAAGTAGATGAGCAGTTGTGGTGCTTATAATAATCTAAATACTCTCTTATTACCATGGCAGTAGTCGTGTGTAAATATTTTTTAGCACCCTTAACCGCTTATCAACTTCTGTTGTTGACTGTACATAATCCCGGAACCGTATAATATATGAGTTGACGGCAGAGCACTAACTAGTGAAAATGCGGTCATAGTAGCAACAGCCAGGTTTTGATAAAATGAAAGACAAGTGAAAAATGGACGCCTGTATATTATTGCAATTTATGGATTCCACATTTGAGTCATCGTCCTAAAGCCAAGATTCCAGTTAGTTATTTTACTGTCATCATCGAATAGGCTTTCACTCGCTGAGTTGGAGTACATCGACGACTTGTTTGTGGCAGGCAAGCCCGTTCTCGGCTCGTAATCAAAACCAGTGACTTCTAAAGAATGGTTTGATTCATTGCAATTGATTGCTGATTCTGCTATAGTTCTATTGTACTCACTATCCACAGATTTAGTATCTATGGGGATTCTAAAAAAGTCGTTTGTTTTGTTCCCTTTGTTTCGTTTCGGTAACCGCGTGCTCGGAGATATGACTTTTCGTCTCTTGAAGATGCACGAATCATAATCGCTACCTGCGTTTTGACCACCCTTTACAGAGGTGTTAAAACTGATTGTATTCTGCTTCCGTTTATTCCTCGCAATGACCCGCAGAGATTGGTAGAAATTGTCAGTGTGTTCACGTCCACCGTCGTCCATTTTCAACTGTTCTTTTAGAATATTCAAAAGGTCCGGTTTCTTGGTCTTCTTGTAAAATGATCTACGTTCTTCCATGACAGCGCTTTGCGTTTTAGCTGCTTTCTGCTTTGTCGCGTAAAGTTCGGTTTTCAATTTCTTCTTTACACATTTACACGTCTTTTTGGTTCGTAAATATGGCTCCGACCATTCTACGCACATTGGTTTGTTTTTAAAATATTCGGCTAGTTTTTGCGTGTCCCAGTCTTCATTATCGTCAGGTGTGACGGAGTAGTGCGGCTTGGCAGCTATATGATGGTCGTCTTCTATGCTTTCCGGGATTTTATTTGGTTTGTCAAGTTTTTGAGCGACACTGTCGTCTATTTCGAGCTCGATTTTAGATGACTTTATACTTTTTAAGCCACTCACATCATTATATTCGGGCTTCACATTGTATACCGACTCCAGAAGATCTACAAATAGACTGTAAAGTTTTTCGTCTTTCGGAGGAGTGCTTACAAGTGTGGTAGGGTCATATGGTTTTTTATCCATATTGAATTGGGTCCCTTCCAGAACGCTTTTAGCTATTCCGTGTTCTTGAGGGTTGTAATTCTTCTCTAGCACATTTTTGATTGCACCTGTCTCCGAATCGATTAGTTTTGGAAGGAAATCGGCCCATTTAATGGAATGCTCGGACATTTCCTTCGTGCTTTTGGAATTGCAGGACGGTGTCTGTACGATGTCTTTCTTAGATTGTAGTACGAGAACTTTTTGTGAAGGCTGGTTACTAACTTCGTTGAGGACTCTAGACTTGTATTTAGTCTTTTTAATTTTTTTGTTTGTCTCTTGGTATTCCTCAACCTTTTTGATCGTGATTTCGTCTTTTAGAACATTTTTTAATGAATTTTTTTTCAACATTTTGGTTTTCTGATTTTCTGGAGGCTGTTTTTGATTTTCTAGTGTTTGTTTCGATATCTTTCTTTGTTTGTTTCGTTGTTTGGCCTCTTTAGGTTCCTGGATGGGCGGGTACTGGGTGCTGGCCGTGGATTTAGAGAGGATGGTCAGGACAGACGCTAAGAATGTCTTCGTTCCGGGCCGGGATCTTGGTGGTGCCTTAAGTTTGGTTTCATTTTTATCTGCAACATCACAAGGCACAAAAAACTAACTGTAAAAATCGAACTAGATATACACACGTTATGAGAGGCCTACATTTAGTTTAGTTCGTCACAAACAAAGGCGTACCTAATTGCGAACACTACGCTATGGTACTCCTAGAATTAATTCAAATCTAATGACATCACATTTGTTGAAATCCATTGCCTTAAATCCACCACAAAGTGTCCTGTAGTTGCACTTTAGGCCTAGTTTATAACACGAGAGGTGTCATGACGTAGAAATGCTAGAGCTAGTGCTAGTTACTGTCAGGGCCGACTTAGGTTATGCGGGGGCCCTGGGACAGTGCCTGGGCCCTTTTGAAAAAGTAAAGTATCTTTTCTGCTAGAAATGTGCTATTTTACTTATTACCTAAAATTACGTCAAAACTACACATTTAAAGGCAAGTACCTAAGATGATCAAGATATGGGATTTCTTTTGATCAAAATCTTCTAGTATAACGTTTTGTGAGATTAAAATAGAAAACAGTGAATAAATCGGCCCCGGGGAGCCCGTCCCAGCCTATCGTAAGAAAAGTCTTGGCTATTGTTTCTTTAACTGTTTTTTCCAACCTTTTTCATGACCGACCCTTTAGTCCCTGTGAATTAATATTTCGCGACCCCGTACCCGTTGTTTTTTATGTATTTTATTTTGTGTCAAACATAATTGGTTATTGGACCTACAGCTAACAAATCAACGCATTTAGTTAATAAATATTTTTAAACTTTTTTTTACCGAAGTACTGTGTTCCCAGCATCATCCGCGACCCTCCTAAAAATGCTTCGCGCAGGGGGTCGCGACCCGCAGGTTGAAAAACACTGACTAAACGCATCGTTTGGGACAATTTCAATGTACTTACTTAGTTCCGTCCATGAGACCCCGAAATATAAATCTTTACCTTGTGCATTGATCTGTTTGTTCCCACTCGGCCGCTTCTCAACGTACACTCCCCGCTTCTTGCCCGCTAGTGCCTTGAACTCAACATTGCTTCTGCTCTTCTTGTTGGAGGAGCCCTTTTCGGACCTGCTTGTGATGGCACTATTAGAAGACTTGGACTTGACCAACTTTGCTTTGGATTTTTTGTCCATCGCGAGGAAATAATGAAGACTGGAACGTTATATCATTTTATACCAATCATTTTAATATTTTTTTTGCATTTTTTAGCATAGATGTAGAAATGGCGGTCGGCAGTGTCAGTATTGAAGGGTAATCGAGTGGGTTTTAAAGGTGACGGCCACGTGACGGCTCTCTGGATTAAATTTTACTAAAGAGGTTAATGATTGATACACATGAAATTTAATTTCCTTCTATGGATTATCACCACCGTTAAATAATAATTAAAACAGTACTAACTATTTTGTGTAACAAGTAACAAGATTATTATTCACTCACAAAACTACGTGCCGCCATTTTTGAATATAACTTTTCGCGCCATTTCAATGACAGGCGAGCAATATTTTGAAAAAAAAATCGCGTTGGCATTCATTCAATCATTACTCATTGGACACGTCAGGCACCGGCATCAAAATTATAGTATTTTTTACACATTGAAATTAAAAAATGGACAAGAGAAAGCTTTCGGAACTGGAAAAGCTACGGCTAAAGGATCGTGGGGACATGGTTCGTCGACAAAAACAGAAAGAACAGTATTTATTAAAGAATCAGCCAGATCGCGGGGACGTTGTGCGTTCAAAATTCTTGAAACTTGAGGATAAATTTCGTACAAGTCAACCAGAACGAAAAAAGGTGGAATATAAGGTAGGCAGTATACCACATAATACTAGGAGATACTATTTATAGTTACTTATTTTTCCCAAATTAAAGAACTTTTTAAAGATGAAAAACCTACATAATTATCTTCCACTCTCGAATGACTGTTTTGTTTTCAGACGCTCTAAAACTAAAACTTTCCTGAATAATCTTATTAATAGCTTTTCTAGGCCTCAATAGATACCTAAGACACCAAAGATAAATGAGATACTTATTGGAAAAAGTCTTATGTTACAGGAAGAACACAAAGTAGAACGTGTTTCACAGTCTACCGACACTTACCCAGAACTGGGTTCGCCTAAATTACCAAGAAGAATGGAGATGCCTGAAAAACAACCTAAATTGGGATGCGTGGAATACCGGAAGAGAATACGGGACAGGTACACGCTGAAACCAAAGGTTCTAAAGGATGTCGACGTTAAAAAAGAAGAGTTAATTATTATTAAAGAAGGTAAGACCATTAGTGTTGAATAAGGAATTGTCAACTGCGATCATAGGGTAGAGCGAGTAGAGCCGCTTTGGCCGCCAGTTGGCAAGGGGCGCAAAAAGCAAATTTATATAGACGACAAAGAAGAAAGGCTGGCCGATCAATGCGTTGGCGGGCCACTTGATGGTCTGTGGGCCAGGGTTTGGCCGGCCTTGCCATATATGTTATAGACAATTCTAATCCATTGCCCACTGTTTAGATATACATTGTTTACAGTGACGACCGCCTGTAGGTAAGTTACTCACTATGTATTAAAGCCTTTAAGCTACGTCCACACCGCTCGCGAAATTAAACGAGTTTATGTGAATATGAAAGTGTGGAGAGGCACTTCGTCATGCTTCGTCCCAACTCGGTCGGTACTTCGGTCAACTTTCCCGAGGACTTTGTCGAGAACTTAGCGAGCAGTGTGGAGCTAGGGTACGAATTAACCACTCAACAAATTCCAGAACTACCCACGACCAACAAATCAAGCAGTGAACCAAAGGAACGCGCTAAATCAAAAGAGTCACTCGAGACACGCCTCACGAAGTCCGACAGGACCAAAACGGATAAAGCTTCCGTCAGAAAAGCACCCATCAAAAGGAAGCCCATAATAAAAACCATAACAGCCAAAAACGACTCTCTAAGAGTCTATAAAGCCGTTACATTCGTCGATCAGAAAAAATCAAAACCTCTAGAGATTAAAATCCCAAGTGAAGTTAAAAAGGTGCGCTCCAAACCTAAATTACCAAAGAAAGATGCACACATCCAGATTGAACCAAGTAAAGTTAGCGTCGTAAAGGTCGCTAAGAAAAGAAAGGTGCTCAAAAAGCATAATGCTAAAGAAATTTGTAACTTTCCAACACCAGCTGTTTCGTCCGCGAAGATATTATCCCCCGAAACAGAGGTGGCAAAATGGAGTTCTTCTAACAACCACACGATGCCTTACTACGAGGCTTGGGTGAATACAACTTTGGCAGCCATATCTAAGTATTCAAAGAAAGATAAGTTGTATTTAGAGAAACAGAATATTCTGCAGACTTTTAAGCGTCAGTTACAACAGCGACAGTTATCTCCCGAATTATTGTATGACAAATTTGAAGATGAAAGGTATACAGGTAAAATTAAAGTTCGACAAGGTCTCAAACATGTAGCGTAGCAGATGCAAAGAAATGTGGTTCGCGTCGTCTCGGTGTGAGGAAAGCTAAATGCTTGTGATAAGCGTCTCTTAGAGCATAGATATAATGATTGTAACATAATATAGCCTTCCCGCAAGACTTATACGTCTTAGACAAACCCTAAATGGCAGTTTCCTATGAAACGGACATGCATATTCAACGATTGTATAAGTCTGTGGGGGCGAGTAGTGTTCGTAAAATTACTAGTGTTCGAATGGCGCATAAGCAGGGGGACTTATACTTCGTTTAAGGCGATAGCGGAACATGCGCAGAATTGAATCTTTAAATAATTGAATTGAATCTAATCCTTCTAAAATGTTTGAGAAGTTGTTAGTGAAATGTGTCAGTTTTGGTGCGCAGTTGGAATTTAAATAAAATGCTGGACATGATTTGAAGTTTTTATTTTCAAAATAAATCTAAGTACTAGCAGATTTGCTTACACTACTAATAGGGAAAACATAACCACTGGAACAGTAGCATCGTCAAGCCAGCCTCTAGAAACTTAAATTGTTAGGCTTATTGGAAGGAAATCTTTTCGGCATCCACCCGAGGCAGGCTTTGGCATGTATTGAGGGTAGGGTGCGCAGTACTATTGGGGTGGTGTTGGTGTACAAAAAGCAGTGCTGCGGATAGTAGCTGCCACCCTGACCTACTCATGCCAATGGAGGTAGGGCATTTAGTTTAGTCATGACATGGATAATGCCAAAGCGTTAGGAATTTTCTTACAATATGGCACTTGCTGAGCTTAATGTGATTATTGTTTAACGAGACATCAAAAGTTTTACAATGTTTTGGGCCCAGTTCGCCACTCTTTGATACATTTTATGCGACAGATAAATGTAATGCAGAGTTTATTTACTCGGACAAAACAAACCAAGACCGAAGACATCACAGATATGTCGAATAAAAAAAATCAATGAACGGGCCCTTAAAGTTTTATTTTCAAAGCATTACTATGGAACATTGTCACTACGTACAGTCAATGTCATAAATAAGTGATCACTGTTGTACCTCGTCGCTTTCAGTCGGTACACAATTTCGTATGCCTTTTCAAACATGACGTTAAAATGACAAGGAAGTGATAACTTATTTATGACGTTGACTGTACTAGGAGTTCTGCTAAAGAGCTTTGTCTATTTTATACAGGTTGTAACAAAAATGAGATAGTTATTTCTTACAAAAATGTTAAGTGCATATGTATAACAACACGTTTCATACAAACCATGAACACTAGCTAACGAACTTGACGATAATAATCGAAAACACTTCACAGTATTGTATTGATTTATATAAAAATAAAGGTAGATCTAGTTCGAGTCGAACACACAGAAACAAACTTAAATCTATTTTACAGATATAAAAACATAGACATTTTATTTATTGGTCAGATTTAGTTGTTTTTGCCTTTTTTTTGTCAATGACCACCTAAAAGGTAAAACGCTTCCTTTTAAGATAGGATTTCTTCCAAAAATTAAATGGCGCGGTTTCCCAGGCTACAGTACGTTACGTTGTCGAAAAATACTCTTAGAACTACGCTATCGTGCTTCCAAAAACGTTTTAGTGACGACACTCGTCGCTTCATAACCTCATAAGGACGCTGTTATGCAATAGTGTGTTAACCCTGATCGATTCTACAATAAAATGTCAACCCTTAGAAAAGGCTTTTAACAGTTGTGGTGTAGTATGTAAGTTACTATATAAATAATGTACTTCAATTATTGAGGCAGTAATAAAACAATATTCAATTGAATTACACGTTTCATTCAATCACGCCATCCACCAACACACAGTTGACATTGTATTGCAAAATGACAGTCGACTCATTATTGCAAAACAGCGTCCTGGTGGCACTGCTACTGAAGAAAATCTTAGTTTTTATTACACACTTTCTTCAAATACAGTTACCCTCTATTGAACACCACAGTGAGCAATACAGAAAGAAGGCAAATGGGAAAAAAGTAGGGTTCCTAATAGAACAATTAGTATTTTAAGGACCGACAATAATTGTGATCCAAAGAATAGATTCCGTGAAGATAATGCAGCAATAAGGCTTGGATTATCCACACAGAAAATATTTTATACGAATACTACTTCCATCGCAAAAAAAAAATAATCATAATCATCTTTATCCAAATTCAACCCTCCACCGCTAGAAAAAAATCAGATTCCTACGCAGCAAACAACGGTAGCTGTAGGTATTTATCAAATTGAAATATTGATGAACATCAAAAAGCTGTAATAAATGGCATACAGGCAGATTACTACTTCCATCGCAAAAATCATCATGTTCATCTTTATCCAAATTCAACCCTCCACCGCTAGAAAACAATCAGATTCCTACGCAGCAAACACAACAGTAGCTGTAGGTATTTATCAAATTGAAATATTGATGAACATCAAAAACTATGGCATTTACTACTTCCATCGGGCATCCACCGCTAGAAAACAATCAGATTCCTACGCAGCAAACACAACAGTACAGTAGCTGTAGGTATTTATCAAATTGAAATTTTGATGAACATCAAAAAACTTTAATAAATTCACAGACAGACAGATTCTTCCCTTCACTCTAGCATAAAAATCTATCCTCCTTCCCAACGCACTTATCCATTCTCCTACGTCACAGAATATATTAATTCATTCACTATGGCGTGTCATACACAGCTTTCTGGAGAGTACTGGCGTAGCGAACTACCACTTCACCTAGGGTCACCAGGGTCGCTCCAGAAAGTCGTCGGCAACGTGAAGTGTCTGCTAGGCTTCCTCCAGGAGCTAGGCTGGCATGAACATCCGATTACGAAAAAAAGTCGATTAGCGAAGAACCGCTTTTAACGACTTTGGGTGTGTTGGAGCGAGCACGTACAACTTTCGAAGATTCTATCTAAATTACATCTCCGTCCCAGCGCACCCTGGGGTGAAGAAACAAAAAGGAAGCAACCTTAAAGAAAACCAGCACCCGAGAGACAACTATAGAACCTGAACTCCCATCATCATTCCCTTTTCTTTTTTGCCATCCCAATATACGTTAAAGCTCATTCATCGAAGCTGGTATATGCAAACTCCTAAAACAGTTTTTATGTATTACTTTACACAGTGTGAAGACGCATGGTCGTGAAATAAAAGAAGAGAATGAAAAGACCAATGAAAGTGATTCCCCGAATGCGGGTACTATATGGCATGCGTTACAGAGATCTACCGCACCCCATATGCGGGCCCTGTCGACCAATGTAACTGAGCCATAAGCTAGTAGGGCCTATAGGAATTCGGGCATATCACTAAAGAATTTTAGCCCTAATTAACCGGATAGTGTCAACCGGAGTAAAATGGGTAGAAGAAATTGATGAAAATACGGAAATATTCGGAATCAATCGAGCACAGCATGCTTAATCAGGATCCACATAGTATCAGCGTCAACTCCCACGACACTAATAATAATAATAATTATAACTTGGGAGAAGTTACACCAATTGATTCTATTAGTTGTGAAACAAAGATTTCTTATTCTTAAGCAATTAGGTTTCGGTCAGGACGAAACATTCAAATCCTGAAAAAAAAATGGGCAACAATGGTGCGAAAAACCATCCACGAAGTGATGCCAGACAGAAGAAAAGTGATAAGCATGCCTTCATTGTCTGTTAATTACGAAGGACTCATTCAAATTCTAATTGAAGAAGCACCGAACATTTAGACTTGCTCCAGATACGGTATCCGGTTAGGAAATATTGAGAAAATGTAATTTATATTGGTGGAATACCTGTAATAAGGCGTAATAAGTACAAAAACTCCCAATGACTGCACGTAGTCATGGAAAAGAAGAAAGAATGTTTGAAACATTGCAACTTACACCTATCGTCGTTCTACAAGAGAAATTTAAATTCATCTAGAAACATGTGAAAACGCTTGATATTTTACGTCACGAGACGAGTCTGACAGCTGTTCCAACAATTATTAAATTGTGAACAGGATTATATCAAACTCTCCCCCAATAGTGTTGTGTGCAAGCTTAGCTAAGTCTTGAGGCTTTCAAACAGAGATTCAAGTGTGTGTGATATTTCCACTGTTCATTTTATTTCGCCCCTCACTACTTTTTCGTGAAAGGGAAGGAAAATTTTTTTTTGTTCGGGCATCTTGTATATATTGGTGCATTTCAGCCCGCAAAGGGTTTTCCCCAGTCTGCCCATGTCGCAACAACTGTACCGGTGCCGGTGGTGAAAACATTTTGTTTCCTCATTTTCCTTTCTTTATATTCCATTGTTCATGTCATTTTTCCCCCTCGTCGGCGAAGGTAGTAAACATTTGTAATTTTTTGTCCATTTTCCACATTTCCCGCTAGCTTTCATTTTCAAAAGAGGAGTGTTGTCGCGTCACCCCTACTGCAATGTAGGTGTCAGCATGTTGAGGTAAGCTCGCAGCAGCAGCGAGCAACAGAGCCAGTCGGCCCTAAGTCACCTTACGCGACACGCGCTTAATTCGGCGCCCCGGCTCCCGCCCGGTTAGCTCACCCTTGATAACCATCAGCTCTTATGTAAACTAATTTTAGTCAAGTGTGTTAAATAAACATTTTTAAACACCTACTGTGTTGAACACTTACATCCCAGTGCTCACCTTGCATAGACATTGACGAAGATAGGTAGTTAAAGAACCATCAGAACCCGCTATATGTAGCTTGACGAGGATTTTTTTTTTGTATAAATCGGCTAGAACGGTAAACGATAACTATCAAATAACTCATGGGAAAGTGAATTGAAAACCCATACATTGAATTCTGCATCAAGCTTGTAAAACTGCTTCTCAACGGAGATTTCCAAAGCACGTACAAAGTCCCAATAAGATTGTAGGTCTGTGAATATTAAGACATTCGTATCGCCAACTATCTTTTTAAGAATAATTATAATATCATTGGCATAGAACACATGGCTGAAAATTCCAAAATTGTATTTTAGGTCCCCATTAACGTTCAACATGTCATTTTATTTCAGTAACTGAGGTACCTTTCACACAACAATAATACTTAAAAAGAAATCGCTACAAGAAGCGCTAGGAGTAACTTTTTAGGAGTATTTCTTTTTGGATTAGTCATTTTATAAAAATGTCAACTTCTATTGAGCAAGCTTTAAGCAATTAAAAATCGAATCAACACACATATTTGCATGAAGTTTGCCCGTGTAACTTAACAAATATTAAAACATAACTATCAACTAAAGAAATATTTACACATGTCAAATTTACAGCATACAGAACTATTATAATAGAAAAACTATCAGATCTAATGGGAATTGAGGAGTATTTAACAACTAGAGTTTTAGATTGAGTAGTCAATATTACCTCAGTGCCCATTACTTGACAATTCTCACACCAGCTTCCCATTCGCCGGCAAAGTCGGGCCGTGTAAACAAATCAATAAACAAAAATAATGACAGTTTTGATGATTCATGGTTTATTAATTACAAGCAAATGCTACGGGATGTAGACTGCAATTATTTTTACTAAGCTGTTAACATTTCGATGCATCATTATCTCCATCCTAGCCTTCTCTCTAAGAGGGTTCACTAATGGTTCGCAACTAAATTTTGGCAACCTGATTCATTTCGCAACTGTTTAATATTTCTAAAACTGTAAATATTTCAGGATTTTTATAAAACTAACCTAACCTAAAGGGTTCTACATGATTACCCTGAAATAAATCTTGAAATATTTACTGTTTTAGTTTGCGAAATTAATCAGACTGCCAAACGTTAGTTGCGAAATGAACGGATACCCACCCTCTAAGAGAGCTTGGGCTGTAGTTCTCACGCGGGCGTCGTGCAGATTGGGAAATTCCCACACATCGTCGAACAGTTTCACACGTGCACGCAGGTTTCCTAACGAGATGTTTTCCTTCACCGAAAAGCATATGGAAAATTTCGAATGTATTTTCGTATATTTCCACAAAAACTTGAAATATGCGAGCACGGGCTTAAACCCATGACCCTCTGACGACCGAGGCTACCACGGTTTTGATCACGGATCGGTTTAAAGGTGATCACTGTCTATATCCCTTAGCAAATAAACAAAAGTTGTCCAATAAATAATAGTCGACCAAGTTAATGCTACTATAAAATTTTTCGGGACACTTTCCCTGTCAGATAAAAAACGTAGGTGATTGTCCTATTCATTTGCAAAACACAGAATGCAAGTACAGGCACGGAGGATTCAGTATAAAAATATCTACTATTATTCCTAAAATATCCCTGGGTCCAGGGAGGGGGGTCATGATCCATCCCCCTTTGGATCCGCCCTTGACAAACTTAAGTCGATTCACAACTTGCACGAATGTATTGAACGAAAATAATGACACTTGTCACTGTGTGACATTCGTGCCAGCTATTGTGAATCGACCTGTATTAAACCAGAGGTTCTCAAACTTTTTCTCGTTTTACTGTTTTCGGTATATCCTACTGCTACATTTCTACTATATTTCTATACTCTGTTTATTAAACCAAGATACTAAAGTGACAGAATAAAATGTCAAATGTAAAAATAATGTGACCAGCATACTACGAATAGTGCTGCTGCTCTCTGATTTCGGTTTTTGACATAATTGCATTTAATCGATAAAACATAATATTTTATGGAAACTATAATAAAATTAAAGCATTCAATATTTGACTCTCAATAAGCATTGAGCTTTTTGGCAGGTCTTGCTTAGAATCAAATTGAAACTTAAACATCGACGTCTACAAAAACTCGAAAAATTTCCTAAACGGTGGCATTTTCATTAGACCCATTTCGCCTTTTTTTAGAATGTCCTAAGTGCCCTACGTGTTTTAATACATCACAGATCCGTTAATATCTTAATATTTTATACTTTATACGTAAAGTAACTTAATATTTTATACGTAAAGCACATAGGTAAAGCCTGTCAAGTACCTAT
Organism: Choristoneura fumiferana; assembly: GCF_025370935.1. NCBI lineage: Eukaryota > Metazoa > Arthropoda > Insecta > Lepidoptera > Tortricidae > Choristoneura > Choristoneura fumiferana. Next base: position 1,152,043 of record NC_133501.1, read on the forward strand.
TTAGCACTCGGTAGAATCCTGTCACAGTCAGCATTTTCCGCACTTATCAAAAAGACTTGATAACGACAGCAGAGGCTCCCTGAGACTGGGTTTCACTGAGTGCTAAATAGGAACTTGTCAGGCTTAACCTACCAAAACTTTTCGGTGATTACCGGTTGAGGCACATCACTATTTATGAGATGTAAAAAACAGGTTGAAACGTCATTTTAGTATCTTGGTTCAATAAACAGAGTATAAAACCCCCTTTTTTCACGCCAACGTGGAGCCCCATCTGGTCTCCAGTAGACCACTTTGGGAACCTCTGCATTAAAACTTAGATACGGGATATTCTTGGTCGACTATATTATACCTCCGGAACGTGTGTGGACCCTACCCTACACTGTCATGGCTCGGATGAGCTCCGGCGCTTCGACGAGGAAATCGCCGGGGGCCTGTTGTTTGAGTGCGCGGGCGACGCGCAGCGTACCGACGCCGCGGTCGTCGACCTTCATGTGCTGTTTGGCGAGGGCGACTTGCGCGTCGGTGGGCTCTTTGGGGAAATCTGTGGGGAAAATATGATTTCATCTATCCCGTTCGGAAAGTTTAATTTTCATTTCATGGGTAGATAGCCGGGTGGAAAATTGCGTTTTCATATCTAGGGCGCATATGTTATTTGCGCGCTTTGGGCATCGAAAGAGGAATCGTCCCGTATTGGTTAGTATAAGTTATGACCCTCTATTCGGTTACCTTTGATCTCGACGGAGCAGCAGGCGGCGGGCAGGCCGGTCACGAACTCGGGCATCATCTTGCGCAGGCGCGCGACGGGCAGCAGCGCCAGCTCGCCGTAGTCCAGCAGCAGCAGCTCGGCCGCCGCGCTGCCCGCGCCCGACTCTTGTTGCACCAGCGTCGCGCGGACCCACAGGTTCCCTGAACACAAAGTGCCAAGGGCGTTACATGTGTCACAAACCCGATGGCTCTGAGCAGATTGTTATAAAACAAACCTAACCTAACGTATAGTTCTACAGGATGACCATTTATAAAAAATATGAAAAACGTACGGTTTCAGCGGGTTTTTTTTAAATTATGACTAACAATAATTGACAAGATTTCATATTTCTAAGACTATAATTTGATTCGTTCTCTGTATTCTGTTTGGAAAGAGAAAAACGCTGATATTTTTAAAATTTCGCTACAACTATTAATTAATTTATTACAATTTTTTAAAGATGTGCTTATTCTAAAAGGGCATAACTCCAAAACTACGACACAATAGATCCATTACTTTTGTCTAGTCTCTTAAAAAAAAGATCACGTAAATCTGACGAAGACGTTGCATAGTGACGGTAAAAAAGACAACGGAAACATATCTATTCTGTCGTAGTGTTGGCAAATTCAGCCATATTTTTTTAAATTTTTTGTATTTTTTTAAATATGGAGAAATCAATTATAATAAATATTTTCCCATGTTCAGGAGGCAAAACTCTTTCGATTCCTGTAGTAATTTACAGGTGTTAAAAAAATGAAATCTTGTCAATTATGACAAACATTACATTATGACTTATAAGATTAAGGCAGTCAAAAGGATCCCGGCTCTTTCACCACCCATTGATTAATTTTAATTGACAGATAAATGTGATGGCATCTCCGTCTATTAGAACAAAACAAACAGAGACGGCATCACATTTATCCTTCAGATAAAAAATTAAATCAGTGGATGGTGAAAGAGGGGGTAAATCTATCACTTACTTTTAGGACAATGCGCGACGCACAGCTCCTCCAGTTTCGGCAAATAAGGGTCCTTGCACAGCGCACTGTTGCAATACTCCGCCAACTGGAATCGACACGTCAGGATATAGGACCCGAACAAAAAAAAGGAAAATAAATTTGTGATAATATAATTTTTGTTAAGGTTAACTGTGCCGGGTGTGGCCTGTAGTAGGAGCAAATAATTAAAACATAGATCGTACTCCACTACTTCCAGCTCGAAGCTTCCGCTCGGCAGGTCCACTTATGTCAGCTAGTGCAAATAGGCATGCAGTATGGGTGGGTTGGGTACTGTAGTGGACGGACGGTCCACTAGCTTATTATTTCCCTATCCAAATTAAATTCACTTTTTTATATATTTTTTGTATATTTCAAGATCACGTATTACATTGGCAGCTAGCATACCAGTCTTCTGTTTAACACCCTTGCGTCCGTTTCCTATTATTATTTTAAAATTAGAACTATGCTGCCAGCATCGAATCAACGGACACAAGAGGTTAGTACAGTACCGACCAGGGGCACTACTACAAAATTCGAAGTTCGTATCGTACAGTCCCTTTCACTCTCGTATTAAATAATATGAGTGTTAAACCGTGATTAAAATCACTTTTGAATCAATAGATGGTCACTATCTCGTCTTAAGGAAAAGCTGAATCGCGCTGTTAAGATTTTCCCAGCAGGCTATGAAAGGGTTGTCAATCGTAAAGTTGTCATTTCATAAGCAACCGTGGTTTGATTAACATGTGCGTTCTACATTCAAACAATAAGCGTTAGCGGGACGGCAAGACACGAAGTCGAATGTAGTACTATCAGGTGAGTACGGACTGGTTCTGCTAGTGTGTGTGTATGCAGCATCATCTAGGTACCGACCGCTTCTGACAGGGCAAGCGCCTTGGCGGCGTGCGGCGCGCCGCGTTCGTGTCCGGCGATGCTCCCGCCGCGGAGCATATTGGTGTCCAGGACCACCAGCTCGAAGCTTCCGCTCGGCAGGTCCACGTAATCCAGCTCCTCGTACATGGGCGCTCGGACGTCTGAAACGGTGGCGTTTAGTCAACGTTTTCCAACAGTTTTCATTTAAATAAAAATCAAACAATATAAGCGCATTAGAAATGTTTCAATAGACGCATGACAAAAAATATTACCAAATTTTCTTATACTTTGGCGCCTGTTGCGGAATATTTATTTAATTCGAACGAATTTGAGGTGCAATTTTATACACGTTTACTACCTATTATCTGCCAAAGCCACTATTCAAACACAGTTGGGGGTTTGTTCTTCCCAGTGTTAGAAACATGCGTGTAAGAAAAACTTGCAGCTTTTATAAAATAAGTAAGGTCCGGGTGTCGCGGGCTCTTAGTTCAGCACGGCACTACGGCACTCACCCATGACGTCGCCGCCGCGCTCCAGCAGCTTGACCCACTCGGGCGTGCAGAGCGCGCTGACGGTGCGGTTGACGTCGAGGGCCGACTGCGCGACGCTGAGCCGCACGGCGCTGCCGCTGGCCGCTGACGCCGCGCCCGACGCCGTCGACTGACAACACAAACAATTAGACCCGGTCCAAACGGAGCGTTCTGCAAGGGCACTCGCGCGTTCCCGGGGTACTTGAGCTACATACATCCCGTCCAGAAGCTCGCGCGCGCTTCCATTGCGACGTACACGTAGCTATCTTAAGGTCGTGGGTCGTATGTTTTTAGTTCCTTATATAGAACTCCGCAAAGTACTCACACACAGACAATAGTGAGCCAACATAAAAAACCGGCCAAGTGCGAGTCGGACTTGCGCACGAAGGGTCTGTACCATTGTCTATACAACATAAGACATTAGTAAAAAACGGCAAAAAAATCAAGTTTTTGGTAAGTATGGGATTTTAAATATTTATTTTAATTTAATTATTTAAAGTGATTATGAATATTTCAAGCGCCTACCTGTTGACGTTATTAATATCAAGCAAAAAACGGTAAAACAATCACGTTTGTTGTATGGGAGCCCCCCTTAAATATTTATTTTATTCTGTTTTTAGTATTTGTTGTTACATCGGCCACAGTAATACATAATCTGTGAAAATTTCAAGTATCTAACTACACGGACAGCCAGACAGACAGACAGCGGAGTCTCAGTAATAGGGTTCCGTTGACACCCTCTGGGTACGGAGGATCCATATCGACTCGCATACTAATTGAAAGTCCGAATGTAATGTTTGTCAGAATTATTGTTTGTCATAACTCTTTTTTCTCAGAATCCAATAATTGTTCAGAATTTATATAAAACAAACTTAACCTAACCTATAGTTTTCAATAGGATGACCATTTAAAAAATTCAGGAAAATTTAAGGTTGCAGTGAGAAAAAAATTATGACAAACGATGATTCGGACAAAAATTACAGCATGACTAGCGAAGAGTATGCTAACTTTGGTGCTCCCGGGTACGGAACCCTAAAAAGGATCTAAAAGAAATCAAAATCGGTTATACATATATTCTATATAATTACGTAAGTTGAGCACCAGCATTATTTAATTCTTTATCTTTGGTGAAGTGGTAAATTATCCAGAATGACACTAACTGTCACTGCCAAAGTGTGATGTCAGATTGCGGGTCAAATCGTTCCGAATCGAATGTTATAGTAACCACGCGAAAATCCTGTTCTTGAGTACAGGTGACTCACCAGTATCAACTCCGTGGTCTCGTTCTTTAGCCCATCGAGGAACTGCATGGCGGCGTCGTTGAACGACTTCTGCGACATTTGCAGCGTAGCTTGTGACACTAGCGTCGGCCGCGAAGAGAGGGTCAGCTCCGGAGGGCACGCGTAAATGCCTTCAAGGTACGCTACTGTGGTGTTACCTGTGAAAATATTAAAATAGAAATAGAAAACGTTTATTCGCATTTCGCAAATTACATAAGTACACAAAATAAAACAAGTATAAAGTAAATATTAATGAAAGTATTTGCGAAATCGCGAAACGGTCTCAGCTCAGCATAGTGCTGGCCGTAGAGGCCAACGCTGGTCTTCCGTTGAGACCGCTTGGCGACTTCACGGAAGGCGACAGAAATTCAAAAAAGTAAATCTAAAAATAAACAAATAGAAAGTAAGATAATTTAAATTAAATAATAACTATAATGAAAACAAACAGAACATAAAACCAGACAAAAGACACATGTACAATAAAAAATTATAAACAACACAGTAAAAGAAAGAGTCGACACACCACTCAACCATCCATAGACCACAGACGTCGATATGCACAATCTGCCAATTGTCATGTCATATCTCATCTGTGGCCTATGCCGAATGTCAGTGTCACTGAACAGACATTACACCTTAGTACACCCATCAAAAGTATTAATATTAGGGCGCAGGTCTTGGCCTCCAACACCAGATTACGCCATGCTTTACGATACAATACTGCCCTCTTCCGCACTGCACGTACGTGCCAAGGGCCCCGCGATGGATTGGGCCCTCTAGTCTCTACTCCATTACCAAACGATAACCAATAGCTAAATAGTGCTTTATCATCATAGCAGCATCATAGCGTCACAGCAGGGTGCCCAGGGCCTCTAACAGGTCTAACAGGTTTTATGACGGCCATGACAATGACTATTTTGCACCACAATAAGCAAAGCATGTTATGGTCAATACTTTTACGTTTCAATCACCTCATTTTCGTGGTCACATTTTTTATAAAAGGACATGATTATGATTTTTTTGGAATTCGATGACATTTTCGACTATTTGTTTCACGTCCAGTAGTTTTACGGGATAACCTGGGAACTGTAACATTCTTCTACCATAAGACCATGACAACAAAACTGTGCCCACGAAAATCATACGGAATCAACCGCTCGAACCCACCCATGATTACAGAGTCAAAACATCAAGCATGTCAACGGATAATGAGTATCCTATTTTGATGTGTGTATTTCGCGAATTTTATGATACTGCCAGCCCAACGCCATCTGTTGGTGAACAAGCACAATACGACCAAACTTTGCGGTTTATTCGAAGCTAGATAGCGGAATGGAGCGAGAAAGTAATGCGGAGCGGAGCTGCTGACTATTTTTCCATTCGTGAAACTTTCCCGCTTCCCAGCTCCACTTCCTCGCTCCGCTTCCAGGTTTTGTATAAATTTTGAAGCTAGTTACCATTACCAACTCCCTGTCCGCTAAAGAAGAGCTGAGATTGTATGCAATTCTATTGATGGATTTTTGTCTCGCTCCGCTCCAGTGAACAGGCAGGCATCTTGATCAACTCCGACTGGCGTGTCACTCACCATACTCAATGTACTCCAACAGATACTTGTTCAGCTTGGAGTTAACGCGGCGGCAGAGCGCGCGGTAACACATGTCGTCAGTGTACTTGGCAACCACCGTTTGGCCCACCACCGGAGGCTCAGTCAGAGGTTTAGCTAAACAAAAAAAAAAAAAAAGGTTTCATGCATCATATATGTGATAAGATCATAACACAACTATTCAAGATTTTTTTGCAACTAGCTTTTACGCGGGACTCCGTCCGCGAAGAACTCGTTTATCGCTATCCCGCGGGAACTATGATATTTTTCGGGACAAAAACTATCCTATGTCCGTTCCCGTGACTCAAAGTATCTACATAGTAGTAAAGTGTATACATATTGAATTTTATCTAATTCGATTCAGCGGTTTAGACGTGAAGAGTTAACAATCAAACAGACTTATACTTTCGCATTTATAATATCAGCTGATGACATTTTCCAAGACTCACCTGTCATGCCATAAACGGCTATCTCCATCACGATATCGTCGAACTCCCTTTGCTGTTCAACGTCAGAGCTGCGCACGAACAGGCGGCTGGGTTCAGTCGCGTCCACGAGGATCACCCGGGACTTGTCGGTCAGCGGGGGCCGGGGCACCTCCGGGATGGCTGCCGGATAAATAATAATAATAATCCATTTATTTCAAATACCATATGTATCCAACACCACCACCATTATACATATATGTTCATAGATGGTCAGTAATATTGATTTTTAAAACTGTGTTAGTAGATTTATAAATAATTCAAATAAAGTTAAATACATTAAGGGGCTGTTTCACCATCCATTGATTAGCGTTAACCGACGGTTAAATGTGATGCCGTCTTCGTCTATTCGAACAAAACAAATAGAGACGGCATCACACCTAACCGCCAGTTAACACTAATCAATGGATGGTGAAACAGCCCCTAAAGCTAATAAATTAATAATAAAGCAAATTCAATTTTTTTTGTATTGAATTTGGAAAATTAAGGCTTCGTCCGGTTCGAAAAATCTCTGATGTGAAAATACTTTAATTTATGTATCTGTTTGATCAGTTATAGTTTTTTGGAATTTCATTATAAAAACTTAATTAAATTGGTTTTATCCGGTCTGTAAGATGGAATTTTTAAGCTTCCCTGTGTTTCTATTCTAGCAGCCTTTGGCTTCCCACGTTAGCGGGAAAATTACACATTTTTTTCTTAACCTACATAACTATTTCAAATACATAAAAATGCAGCTACACTTACAAGGGGAAGCTGTGGCGGTGGCTGCCGGGGCCGCCGGGGCCGCCGCGGCTGTCGCGGGCTCGGCAGGATAATCTACGGTTGGCAACCAGCGCTGCACAGTGCCGGATCCCTGCGGCGCGTTCGTCGCGATGTTGACGAGGGCCACGTTCAGGGTGCCTCCGGACTTGGAGACCACGGTGCACATGAAGTTGTCGCCGATCTGTGGGCCAGCGTGGTTGTAGTTAGCAATGTATTAAAGAATTCGGTGAAAAAAAGCCCCAGCAGGCAGCTGTAACTCGGGCAGCGCCCCGTAGCGCGGCGGCAGCGCGCGGCAGTCCGCGCCGGCGGCCAGCGCGCCAGCTGGCTGTCTCACCTGCGCGGCGGGGCGCCCCCAGCAGGCAGCTGTACTCGGGCAGCGCCCCGTAGCGCGGCGGCAGGGGCGGCAGTCCGCGCCGGCGGCCAGCGCGCCAGCTGGCTGTCTCACCTGCGCGGCGGGCGCCCCCAGCAGGCAGCTGTACTCGGGCAGCGCCCCGTAGCGCGGCGGCAGGGGGCGGCAGTCCGCGCCGGCGGCCAGCGCGCCAGCTGGCTGTCTCACCTGCGCGGCGGGCGCCCCCAGCAGGCAGCTGTACTCGGGCAGAGCGCCCCGTAGGCGCGGGCGGCAGCGGCGCGGCAGTCCGCGCCGGCGCCAGCGCGCCAGCTGGCTGTCTCACCTGCGCGGCGGGGCGCCCCCAGCAGGCAGCTGTACTCGGGCAGCGCCCCGTAGCGGCGGCGGCAGCGCGCGGCAGTCCGCGCCGGCGGCCAGCGCGCCAGCTGGCTGTCTCACACCTGCGCGGCGGCGCCCCCCAGCAGGCAGCTGTACTCGGGCAGCGCCCCGTAGCGCGGGCGGCAGGGGCGGCAGTCCGCGCCGGCGGCCCAGCGCGCCCAGCTGGCTGTCTCACCTGCGCGGCGGGCGCCCCCAGCAGGCAGCTGTACCTCGGGCAGCGCCCCGTAGCGCGGCGAAGCATGCGGCCGCGCAGTCCGCGCGCCGGCGGCAGCGCAGCACAGCTGGCTGTCTCACCTGCGCGGGCGGGCGCCCCAGCAGGCAGCTGTACTCCGGGCAGCGCCCCGTAGCGCGGCGCAGCCGCGCGGCAGTCCGGCGCGGCGGCCCAGCTCGACAGTTTGCTGGCGTCCAGCAGCGCGGCGGCGCCGGCAGACACGCAGCGCGCGCGGTACCAGGCGCCGTCCAGGGTTTCAGGTACACGAACGACGCCCGCGGCTTCGGCCTGCCGATCAAACACCACTAGCACCACAAGTTCTATGTCAAAATCCATAGTTCCGTCAATGGAACGCAACACTAGTCTATTCGATACTTGAAACAAGCACGCCGTGTGGGCGCTCGCACCGTACATTCGCGCGAGTTAACGGAGGCCCTAAGAAAGTGATGCAACAGGCTTATTTATAGATTCAACGCCGAAGGTGGGAGAGGCCTATGTCCAACAGTGGACGTCCTAGCGGCCGATACTATGATTTTTAATTTTATTCGACTGAATGGCAAACGAGCAAGTGGGTTTCCTGATCGTAAGAGATTACACCGGCCCATAAACATCTCCAACACCAGGGGTATTGCAGATGCGTTGCCAACCTAGATGCCTAAGATGGGATACCTGAAGTGCCAATTATTTCACCGGCTGTCTCACTCTCCACGCCGAAACACAACAGTGCAAGCAGTGCTGCTTCACGGCAGTAATTAGCGAGCTAGATGGTGGTAGCAATCCGGGCGGACCTTGCACAAGGTTCTACCACCTGAAACCTGTTACTTATATTATGATGATTGTAAGACGAGACACTCACTTGACGGTCTGGCTGGCGAGGCAGGCCGCCGTGAAAGTCATCCTGCAACAGCTGCATGTACTGGTCGGTGCATTGTTCGTTCATCGCGAGACAGACGAAAGCCCTCGCCGGCGCGGCACTCCGCTGCCAGCGACTCAACGCAGAGGGTGAACGTGTCGTTCACTGATAGAAGGTCGATGAGACAGCTGAAAAAATAAAGTTGAGTTACTTAATAGTATAGGTGTAGTGCGTAATATAGTCTTCCATCGCATTTTATCTGAAAGAGATTTTATTTATTTATTACAAGAAAAAAAAATACAGCATTACAGTAAACACCAATGCGCTGTAAAATTTCAAAAATATACAAAACATAAAATAACATTAAAAAAACTATGAATATTGCATCCACCGGATAGTCCAGCTAATTAGGAAACCTGACTAGTCTTATTTCGATTGAGAATTTGGGATCAAACTTTTCCACAAAGGTAATCAATCGCCCTTTACTTGTGGTAAACACGTATCTGTATACGAGTCAGTGTGCGTGGGAGCAAAATCATTAAGGTTATAGTATACGTAGGCGGGATGATAAGTAACTGGTACTAACATATATTATCACGTTGGACGTCAAAGTCCTTCCTTGCACGTCAAAGTTTCCTCCTAACACTTCATTTTGCAAATTTTTTGGACCTCCCTTCGTATCTAACGGCAGGGAGTTACATAACAGAGTGGCCCGGACTGTATATGAATGAATAAACATAGAATTCAGAGTCGCGGTGCTCCGAGAGGAAGGGCTACGAATGTCGAGCTAAACTCGATTTAAGATGCGAGTTATCCGGATTAATTTAATATAGAATTTAGAGCTTCAAAGAGGGACAGCAAGGAGAAAGTTATGGGACTTATTGTTATGAATAACTTTGCACTTAGACTTCGTGTGTGGCGGAAACAAACAATAAGCACAAGTGACCTGAGCACCGGCACGCTCGCGACTGATCGCTCCGTCGA